>NC_137792.1:65026866-65322703 GCF_963383645.1 Muscardinus avellanarius | reverse complement strand
AGGGTTGAAATCTCATAAAAGAGATTAGTCCTCTTGCAGAGAAGACTCCAGAACAAACCTTTCCCCTTTTAATAGGTCATTAGCCAGAATGTCAGACGCTTATTGAGTTCATACAGATTTGCAAATTGATCTTGAACTTCTTTGTTTCCATAAGAGGGATAGATAAATTTGTTTTTATAAACCACCAAATTGTTTGTTCTATGTTTCTAACAACAAAGCATCAAAATATCTGAGGCAAAACCTGATACAGCTGCAAAGAGAAATAGATTAATACAAGGTTGTATTTAGAAATTTTTTCTTTCTGCAAAATAGGAGTAATGCTCATGCCTACTCAATGGAATGACTGAGAGGAATCAATCAGCTAAGACATGTAAGGCTCTCTTAGATTAGTGCCTGACGTTGTAAGAGCTTGAAAAAAATTCTGGTCATTATTATTATTACTGTATTACTGTTATTATTTTTATTATGGTCTACTCAGAAACATTATTTTTTCTGTGTTTGATACACAGATTACTATATTAATCTGTCACGTTTGCTTCTCTTGTTGATACCTAGAGAAAGGGAGGGAGATAGAGTGCAGAGATGCTATAAAAAAGTAGATAACAGAGAAAAAACATTTATTTTTCCACTGTTACCCTTGGCATGACCCCTGATTAACTGAAGGGAGAAAGAAAATTTCTGAGAGAAGAGATCAATAAAAATTATTTTTCCTCACATTCTTTCCCTGTTGCTTGAATCCATCCCTTAGACTGTCCAGATGGTAGAATTTAGGAGTCAGAGGAAATGGGATACTTTCCTAGTCCCTCAGTCATGTCACCCTTTGTCCATCCTTGCCAGAAATACTCCAAAATGATAGGTAAAGTGGTGTAAAAATTAATAAGGAAACTGAAAAGAGGCTAAAATACATTTGCAGCAATAATGATGAAAGGATGATCAGGATGGTAAACATTTGTATAAAATAAGGCTAGTCAGCAGTATTTTGTTCTTAAAGAAAACAAGTTTCTATTACATGAAAAAATTTCTGAAAAATTCAAATATGGAAGAAGCTTGTTTTCTAAATCAAGTAAAGTATAGATAGCAGTGCTACTGTGAGAAGGAGAAGCTGTGTATGGTGGCATACACCAGTAATCTCAGTACTTGGGATGTTGAAACAGGAGAATCACAAGTTTGTGGCCAGCCTCAGCAACTTAGTGAGACCCTCTTTGAAAATTAAAGAAATAAGAAGGGCTGGGGTTGTATCATGGAGATAAAATACCCTATTTTCAGTCTCCAATACAAAAACAATGCTTAAAAGAGGACTTTTGGGCTCTCCTAGAAAGCTAGTATGTTATACAGTGTGCTACATATATGGCTGGCCCTAGAATACAAACTTAGATTCCTGGTGCCTGGAAACTTCCATCTGGAAACCTTCGGGTATGTTAGGTTGACATGTCTGATACCAGGTAGGCTGCTACAGTAAAATGAACATAGAGATGGAATCACAATTTCACTTCCAGTCTTAGTTTTCTGATTTCCCTGTCCAAAACTTTAGACAAATTTTTTAAGTTCTGTGAGCCTCTATTTCCTCCACATAATTCTTGTTTCCACTTCACTTTCTAATTAAGCTCAGTTGGAATAGATGAGAGATATGTTTTCTTTGTCCACTTTCATTATACAAATTAAATATGCCCCAACAATTATTCATAACAACCCTCCTCATATTCTGTGGCTTAACATTGTAAATAATTCTCATGAAAGGGCATCTAGATATATTCAATGTCATGTTTTCTTCTGGAGTTCAGGTTGAAGGGTTAACAACCATTTCAGGGATCTTTTTTTTAATACCATTGCAGAAGTATATGAGTTTTCTTAAGGTATAGGGCCAGAAGTGTTATTCTGATATTTCTGGTCCATTCTATTAACCAATTTAAACCAGAACTTTTAGATCCACATTAAATTTGGCAATGTATATTGTCATGTGTTGGTATCATGACAACAGTATTGATGCAGGACTGGGTGAAAAAGATGAATAAATCCTTATTAATGGGGGTTGACCTGAGGAGCTACACTGCAGCCCTTTAATATCTGTTTTTTTATTGTTTAAACAGGTTCTTGCTGATGCTGATATCAAACCTGTAATTCTCCTGTTTCAACCTCTCAACTACCGGGATTATAGACATGCACCACCATGCCCTGCTGAGTCAGTCTCTTGTTGAAATTATTTTAGGGTTTTTTTTTTATCCTTTTCTAGTTTCCTATTCTAGTTCCTCAGAAATAAAATCTCCAACTTACCAACTTCACACCTATGAGCTTTATATTTTCCCTTTGTTATGGTTAGATATATAATGTCCCCTGAAGAGTTCCTGTGTAAGTCTTAAGAGTTGAGGTGATTAAGACATTAGGGTTGTAATCTCTTCCATGGATAAATTTATTGTAACGGATGTATTGGGTGTTAACTTAGCAAGTAGATGTGGCTCGAGGAGGTGCATACATGGAGGTGAAGTCCTGGGTATTGTGCTTGTCTTTGAATTCCCTTCCTAACTTGCTTTTTTTTTTTCTTTTTTTACTTCCAGCCTCCATGATGTAAGAGCAGAGCTCATATGCCCTCCTCTCCTCTGCCTCCTGCTGCCATGCCCTGAGCTCCATAGATGCAACCAACCTGACATAAACTGAACTCCTGAAATCTGAGTGTAAGCAAATAAATCTCCTCCCTCTAAATTTTGCATTCATTTTATATTATAGCAGTAAGAATGCTAACTGAAGCATACTTACTAAACATTTGCCCTCTTTGTTCAATCTCAAATCAAGATATGTCATTCAACCTATGGTTTTGAATTGCATTAAGCTTCTTTATCTTTTTGAAATCAATTATCTCTTGGCCCCCATGAATTCAAGTTTCTCTTTTTACATTACCAATGTTTTCCAATCTTAATATCTAAAACAAAAAAGATTCATTTGATCCACATTTTCCCTGTAGCTACTCCCTACCATTTTAAGCCCAGGTTTTACAAATTTACTCTACTCTTCTGCATTTCAGTCATTCCTCAATATATTTAAATCTGATTTGGCTCTTAAATACTCATAATATACTTCAAAATATGACTGATGAACATTTTTTTCATAAAAGACTTTTCTTTGTATTGCATTATTTTACTCCCCTTTTACATTCTGTTTTTATGACTTTTCATATATCCTTAAATACTTTTATGGAATAATTTTTATCTATTTCTTATTAATTCTATCATAGACATAGCCGGGGAAGGAAGAAGTTAGCAGGACACAGACTATACACAGGAGTCAGAGGTACCTGGCCTGGGGTAGGCTGAACTTCTGGTGCTTAGAGATTTATATGATCTTCACTGATGAAACTGGACTACAATGCAGGCTTGGAGAGAAGCTTTCCAAGAAATCCCACCATCTCCACTGCCCTTGTGAATGGCACTATGAAATTCCATACCTGCTGTAAGTTTCCCCACCCACTTGGAGCTCTCATCCACTTTTGGCCAGTCCTGAACTTGACTAGGAAGAGCACAGCATTCATCATGATAGTTGGGAGAGCAAGGAATTGTGTTAATCTCCTCTGAATGAAGCCTGGAAATTTTTAAATATTGTCCTCTCAGTCTGTAGCAAGAAAGTTTGTCATATGGAAATTTCACTGTGGTTTTAGGCTCAGCTAACTTCCTCAGTGAGCATCCTTATGTGACTTCTTTCTTGACTGAGAACTCCTGCCTGCTTATCTTGTCTTTTCATCTCACCTTGGCTTGGGTCCCATCAGGCTGTAGAAGAATGAGGATGGAGCACAGCTACTGTATTTTTTTTCTGTGCTTCAGGTGATAAATGGAGATTTGTTCCTAGGACACTAAGTTGGTGAAGATCTAGTATTTGTGGTAAATTTTCTTAAAATTCTGTAGCTCCTGACACTCAGATAAGGATTGTGTTATTTTGTTCAATTTTCCTTTCCAGTCTAGGCTTACAATTTTAAAGATAATTAATTATATTCTTCTGTTCTCTGTGTATTTACTGACTCATAAAGGTTCACTTTTTTTTCCTTACTGAGGTTTCCATCCACTTGTGAAGAAAAATTTCAACAACTTTAATTCCAGTCTATGTGGTGAGTGAACCATGCAACCTTTCTCGACCTTGCCATTTTCCTTTTTTTTAGTTATTTGAAAAAAAGTCTCATTATATTGCTGAGGTTCTTGCTTAATTGTTGAGACTGGCTCCTGGTCTGCTATGCTCCTGTCACAACCTCCCAAGTACTGGGATTACAGGCATGTGTCACTGTACCCAGTTTAATGTATTTTCTTAAAACAAATGGCTCTCATTTGTAGGACATATTTTTGAACTCCAACCTTTTGGGGACAACTTTTGGAAATGAGCTGTCCTCAGAATATTGCTACTTATGATGACTTAGCTTACTTTCTAGAAGAATTGTATTGTGACCATGTATATTAAATTGTGTGGTTAACTTCATTTCTCATAGGCTGGAAGCTTTCAGACTTCAAATGGTGTTACGGACAGACCCTGCCAAGATCATCTATCGGAGTCCTCTGGATGGTCATAGACACACACCACATGGACCCATCTGATTTCCCCATGCCAATTACATACATATGTACCCTAAGCCGGGGCCCCATTACATCGCCCCTGTTCAGCTCGAAGCAGCTCGATGAGTCATCGCCCTGATTCCTTTGCTAGGGGTACATGTATGTATGTAATCATAATGGGGTGACATAGATGAAAACTTGGCTCATGTTAAATGTTTGTAAAATTATAGATGTCATACCATATTTTCTGTACCGACCATTGGCCTGACAGATGTCAGGAAGTTACAAGACAGAGGGGGGAATGTACTGGTATTGGGAAGAGAGTTTAAAAATATTAATGTATCAATCCTGGGAAAGATGTCCAACCTTGAAACATATCTTCTTTACTAAGAAAGCCAGGGTTAGCCAACATGTCCTTGCATTCCTAAGAACAATTTAACACAGTTTGGGGGCCTGTGTTTGAAGATAGAGATGCCTCCCCCTCCGGCCATAAATCTGGGCCTGTGTTTGAAGACAGAGATGTTTCCCCCTTTCAGGCCATAAACCCAGCTGGAGAGATAACAGAAGCAGAGCAGGGGCTGGCGATAAGGTGTAACATGATCTCCAAAAATCAAAGGGACCTGCTGGACTTAAACAGGATAAAAACTCAGTAAACGGGAGTTCTTTGGTATTTTCATTCGAATTGCCCCCCTGTGCCCCTCTCTGGCACAGGGCTGTAACTATCTCTATATTTCTACCTTTTTAATAAACTTCTTTAAATCTTCAGCAGCTGTCCAAGCGATGAATACTTATTCTTAGCTTAGGACAAGAATCCACGTTTTTTCTGTTTGTCTCCGTGTGTCTGGTGGTGGGGGGGATTATTTCACACCACACACCTTTCCCCCCCCAACCAATCCCCTGCAACACAAAATGATAGATTAGGCTTGTTTCTTACATATCTAGTGTTGCATTTATTCTTTTTCCTGTCTCCTGTGCTTGGTTCTCAGTGCACTCAGATGTATTTCATTTCTATTTCTCTAGTCCTATTCTCAGGATAAGATATGATAAATGCCATTAAAATAAATAATCTTTTCATTTTTGTGGTACTGGGGATGAAACACAGTAGAATGATTAAACTTAAAGAAAAAAATACTTATAGGATTAGTGTTTTAATAGGTTCCAATGTATTGAACAAGATGAGAAATTATCTTATAACATAGCTTAACGATTAAGTACTTGGTTAATGGAAGCATTTGTGCATGATACTGGGACTAGCATGAAATCATAACTTTCTCTCTGATTTGAACCTATCTTCTGGCTGGTTCTGTATCTTCTTATGGAATTACCAATTGAAAAAATGATTATTTTAACAGTCTCTTCTGATTTAGACAAAGTTCAGTTTCTTCCAGTGGCTTTCAAATCATTTTAATTAGTTCATATCTATATCATTGTTGGCAGATTGTAATAAAATATTTAGTTGACTGAATAATTTTTGAAACAAATTGGGTGCAAAGGTGAATTGTGTTGTATATCTAGACTAAATTCAAATTAATTTGTAAAATATTAGTGTTTGGTATAGCAATAAAAACTGTGAACACATAATATTCTAATTCAGTGACCTTGAAAAAGATGTTAGAAAAAAGTAAGCTACATGAAGAAATAATAATGATTAGTGAATAAGATTTATGAGAAATAAGATAGTAATTTTGACTACTGATTTTAAATATGAAGTGTCAGGAAATAATATTTTCATATTTATTTCCTCAAATGAAAGAATAATTGGAAAGCCAGACTGGATAGGCTTTGATGGTATGGCTGATAGACTTCTTATATTATTTTCTTAGAAATCAAAATAAAATATCTCCCCTATCATAACACATATTTAAAGGAATCTGTGCCATTGCTTGTTCTCTCTGCTTTTTTTTCAGGTTTTCATGAAACCTCCTTTTTCTAAAAATAATTTTAACTCTCAGACATTTTTCAATGGCAGAAGAGGAAGAGACTTTGTTTGAGGAAAAAAGTCTACATGAAAGAGGTTCTGAATTCTTGGACAAATGTATACTTAGGCTTTTTTCTTCTGTTGAAACTGATAAAATATTAATGTCAGATTTCAAATTGTTTGAATTGGCACTACCCAAAGTTAAGCACTCAAAATATAGAGTTTCAATAAAAATACTTAAATAGACTTGATTCTAGCATAATTTTAGTCACTTACTTTCTCATTATTTTTACTTGATCCAGACAGACATGGATTTAAATCCCAACACTACTGCTTATTATAAGTAATATTGAGAAAATCTTTGATACTTTCCCTATTTGTAACATTAAAATGGCATAAAAGTTTCCAGACATTGTGGTGCACACTTGGGAGTACTATTAAGCTTCCGAACTGTCCTTCTAGAATTTCTTGCAGCTCTGTGAATTCTGTGTTGGTGGGTTCTGTTGTGGGATTTGGGGGAATTACTGTTTTCTTGTTATTCTTCTTTCTTATTTTTTCACATTTTTAAAGTTTATATCTTTGTTGCTTTTTAAGGTGAGCTTGATGCCTGTGAGGTATATCTCAGTTTGCTGATTATAATACTTTTGCATCTTCCAAAGTTTCCTGCTGGTGTGCATAACAGAATCCTCAGAGCATGCTATTTGTTCTCAGGTCTGGTGATATAGGGCACAGACCTCAAAGTTGGTATTATAGGGTGATAAATTCTCAACAGAAAGCTGAAAATATTTATACAATAGTGACTATTCACCTTTAAGACATAGCCTTGATTATGTAATTTTATTCTTTGCTTCTTGCTAAAAAAGTTATGACTTTAATTAAACTGGATTACTTCTGTAGAGAATAACTTGAAGTGATTCTCATACCAGTAAAAAGAGATTATTTCTGCAATAGTTTTTTTTATTTCTTTTTGTAGTACTGAGGATTGAACCCAAGGGCATTCTATCTTTGAGCTACATTTCAGAAAAATTTTTATTTTGAAACAGGGATTAACTAAGTTGCAGAGTGCCTGAAAAGGTTGCTGAGGCAGACCTTGAACTTGTGATCCTTCTGTCTCAGCCTCCTAAATACTGAGATTATAGGTATATGCCACCACACCTGCTGAGACCTACCTTCAAGTGGATAATATGAATTTAGCTATTTGAGATATCATTCATTTGTTTAAATAGCAGTACAACTGCTTACCTGTGAGAAAGGATGGTGTGGTGAAAGAGGGAACACTGAGCATAATGAGCTAGTACTTCCATTGTGATGTTTTCATATATTTCATAAATTTTTTGTGTACTGGATGTTGAACCCAGAGACATTCTAACTTTAAGCTACACCAACAGCCTTTGAGTTCCTGATTTCAAATAGCATCTTGCTAATTGCTGAGAATCTTCCTAAGTTTCTGAGATTAGCCTTCAACCTGTACTCCTCTGGTCTCAGCCTCTCAAGTACTGGGAAATAATAGAAATGACACAAGGTTTCTGAAAAGAGTTCAGAGTAAGCATGAAAGAAATGAAAGATCAAATTAACAAAGAATCTGATATCATGAACAGGAGTCAAAAAGAAGTTCTGAAAGAAGGGAAGGATGCAATAAATGAAATGAAGAGATCAGCACTGAATAAAGACAGTAGTCTATACCACATGGAAAACAGGACCTGATGCTTAGAAGATGACAACTCCAAAAATGAATGCATAATATTTAATTTAGAAAAATTAATATGACAGCATGAATTGGATATTGAAAAGATCTGCTCCAAGCTTAAAATAGCAACCCTAAGAATAAAAGGCATACATGAGGATATAGAAGCTGAAACAAAAAAATCTCTTTAGAGCAGTAACATCAGAACATGTTCAAAACATAGAAAACTAGGTTGTTACACAAGTTAAAAAATGTACAAACCTCATTAGATGTTGGGGCCCACTTGTCTAGACCGGGATGGGGCGGTGGCTCAAGATGGCACCTAGGCATGTTGCCAAGTCACAAGGCTCACGAGGCTGGTGGTGCCCCGAGCCTGCGCAGTGTGCCCTATCAGGCACCCTATGGATGATCAGTGACGCAGCGCCTCATGCTACCTGCCTATGAGAGGGTTAGAAATGTGCCTATCCTAGCTGTGGGAAGCTTAGGGTTGGTGGGGTGATGAGGGAGGGGTTATGATACTGATATATATTTGCTTGCTGTGCACATTAAAGGAAGGAAGCATCATCAACAGACTCGGTGTTTGTGTGTTCTTTCCCAGGGCTCTGCAGGATGGAGCCTTAGGGACACGACAAGTGGCACTGAAACCCAGGAACACCATGGGATAAGTTCGCAGGTAAGCGACAAATGGACAGCGCTGTGTAGGTTCACAGGATTTAGTGACGAAGTAGAGAGCTTGCAGATTGCGATGAAGCAAGACTTATCATGGGGTCTAAGGTTACTACTATGAAAGTCAAAGAGGCTCTCTGTAAGATTCTTTTTAAGGGAGGAGTGAAAGCGAAAGCAGCCACCATCAAAAATTTTCTTAACACTGTTAAAACTGTAGCTCCGTGGTTTCTAGAGGAAGGATATGTTAACATATTTCAGTGGGAGCATCTAGGCCATGATCTCCATAAGGTCGATGCCAAAGAGTCTCTGCCCCCAAGGATGCTAGCCATCTGGAATTTAGTTAAATCCTGCCTGGCTGATAAAACAGGGAGGTATCACCAAATGCTGACCGAAGGCTCTAATGCATTAGAGGAAGTAAAAGAGGAGATTTCAGGGCATGGCCAACAGGAGGTATGAGGAGTCCTCTGAAAGCAAGTCCTCTGAGGCAGAACGAGGGATATGGCCCATCCCACCAGAAAGAGACGAGGAGGAAGAAGCCCTGATAGAACAGTGGCGCAGGTTCCAAGTGTCACATAACAGAAAAGAGGAACCCCCTGAACCTTCTGCTCCTACCCCTCCCTTGCCAGTTTCACTGCCATATCCTGCTGAAAAGGGGAAGTGTGGTAGATGGAAGAGGCCCGAGACCAGCCCGTGGGTCGAAATCTTACCCACCCCAGGGGCATTTCCTGTGTTCTTTGACCAGCATCAGCAAAGGTATCATGAGCCATTAGATTGGAAGATTGTACAAAGATTAAAAGAAGCTGTATCCATATGGAGTGCAGGCCTCGTTTACCTTGTCACTGTTAGAATCCTTTGGAAGGTACTCCATGACTCCAAATGATTGGATGAATTTGTGCAGGGCTGTACTGTATGGTGGAGCCTACCTTAATTGGAAGTCAGCCTATATAGAATATTGCTCTGATCAAGCCCGTGTTAATGCTCAAGCAGGGTAACCAGCTTGGAATTTAGATATGCTAGTGGGACAGGGACCATTTGCAAATAATCAAAATGGGTACCCACAGCAAGTGTATGGGCAGATTAATCAAGCAGAATTAAGGGCATGGAAGATGTTATCAGGGACAGGTAATTTAGGGGCCAGTTTGTCAAAAGTTACTCAAGGATCCAATGAGCCTTTTGCTGATTTTTTATCCCGGCTTGTGGAAACAGCTTCTTGGGTTTTCCCTGATGTGGACACTCCCATGCCATTGATTAAACAGCTAGCTTATGAGTACAACAATATATTTGGAACCTAAAATGTCCCTTCTATGCAACCCACATACGAGCTCATTCAGGACTTCCCGGACCACTTGCCGAAGGCAATGCTATTGCAGATTTTTATACCTGAACTGTGCTTGTTTTTTCAATTGAAGACAAGGTGTTGCAGGCTCAAAAATTTATAATAAGTTTCATGTAAATTCCCAAACATTGAGAACTAAAATTCAAAATCACTAAAGAACAAGCTCGACGTATTGTATTGCAATGCAAAAATTGTTTGACATTGTTGCCGCAGCCCACTAAAGGGGTAAATCCTCGGGGTTTGCGACCTCTTCACCTATGGCAAATGGATGTCACGCATGTTCTTGAATTTGACTCTCTTAAATATGTACATGTCTCTGTGGATACATGTTCCGGAGTTATCTTTGCCTCTGCTCATGCTGGGGAAAAGGCCCAACATGTAATTTCACATTGCCTGCAGGCTTTTGTGGCCTGGGGCATCTCTCACCAAATTAAAACTGATAATGGGCCTGCTTATATTTCTCAAAGTTTTTCTCATTTTTGCACCCAAATGGCTGTACAGTTAAGTCATGGCTTGCTGTATAATCCACAGGGCCAGGGCATAGTAGAACGAGCCCATGCCACTATAAAGTCTGCTTTAATAAAACAAAAAAGGGGGAATAGGGGCCCAGTGGATAACACCAAAAGATAAACTAAACCTTATATTATTTATTCTAAAATTTTTAACGCTGGATGCTGATGGACGAACGGCAGTGGAAAGACATTATAGACCTCATGAGGGCTATGCAGGTCAAGCAATGTGGAAAAAATATCCTTATGGGAGCATGGAATGGTCCGGATCCAGTGCTAACATGGGCTCGAGAGTCGGTGTGTGTTTTCCCACAGGACAAAGACTCGCCGATTTGGGTCCCTGAAAGATTGGTATGCCATGTACAGGAGCCAGCGGAAGATGCCAAGCAGCAAATGGATACTGCTGAATCTACTGATAATGTTTCACATAGTGATGGGTGAAAAGGATTTATGGGGAATTATTCCTGCATTCCCACTCCCTAAACCTGTGTCCACCTCTGCTACCATATATCCACAATTTTTTGAGGGGCAGTCTGTGTTTTTATGCTGTTTCTTTCCAAGAAAATGCAAATACTAGTCTTAGCACTGTGCCCTGAGTTCAATTATACAATCAGACCATGGGGAAATTTCAACCTTACAATAATTCTAGCCCTGCAGGAAACATAACCATTCTAGAGGGGCGAGCTCTTTTAGCTAAACTTTTCCAAATATGGACACCCTGAAAATAAAACAGCTCTTCCTCAACCATGGTGGGCTCCAAAATGTTATAATCCGTGCAGCTGGCCTTTGAAATGGACCGATTGTCAGGATACTAGAGTAGTTTTGGGCATCTCAGAATTATGACATGAGCTTCTCTCCAGGCATCTCCACTATACGAAATGACACCTGGGGAGGGTATAATTTCACCTATCATAATCCCACCCAGTATAGACCACCTAATCCCTTTAATGTGTGGCTTCTCTGTGGAGTAGAAGGTGGTTGTACAGACATTGCAGCAATGACCATGATTTTAGAGGGAGCTGTAGAAAATTGTAGTTATTACCAAAATTTTTCAGGCACATTTGAGGACAGCGTGAAAGTTAATTGTTCTAGAGGGCCTCAAATTTCCTTTAGCCCTACCCCTGTTTGCCTGGCTGCTCCATTCTTTTGGATTGTTTCTAATGGCACGTTAATTAATGATACCTTACTTTGCTCTAATGATACCTGTTTTTTAGCATTTTGCTGGAATGCTACTATTTTTCCTTGGGCAAGAGTATTGCGGGTGCCTATTGCTGTGCCTTGGCCTGTTAGGGTAGATGAGAATTCCCTCTCAGTCCTTTTGAAATGAGAAATGAGTGCTCTTATTGCAATAATTATGGCCTCCGTGGCTGCAGCAGCAGTTGCTGCTGCAGCCTTAGCAACATCAATTAATATGGCTGCTGCTGTAAATACGATATCCTCAAGTACAGCTACTGTCATAGTGTAACGAGCTCGAATAAATGGGCAGCTTAAAGCAGGAATAATGATGGTAAATCAAAGAGTGGACCTATTACAAGAACAGGTCGACATCTTGGGACAGATGGCCATAGTACCATGTATTCAAAAATTGTCTGGATTATGCATAACCTCTGTGCAGTATCAGAATTTTTCCTGTGCAGGGAATCTATCATGACAGATAGGCTTCTGGGAAATTGGAGCCATAAATTTGAACAGACTATGACAGAACTTCGAGCGTCCATTGTCACGATCAAATCTACCCGCGTGGAGATTGCCTCAGTACAACAATGGGTGGACCTGATACAGGGGACAGTGGGCTTCTTAAGAGATTGGGGTGGCGTGGCATTCTGGGCATTTTTTGCTGGTGGTAGTATGCTGTGTCCTGGTTGGATATATCAGGCATATTCGACAACAAACTGTGCAAAAACAGCACATGCTGGTACAAGCTCTGGCTGCCCTTGAAGCTGGCTTATCTCCTCATGTATGGCTCAATATGCTGGATCGGTAGTCAAAGACGGGTACAATCGTCCCCGGGATCATATCAACCTAAGACAGGGGAGTAATCACGCTATTGCTTTCCCGATGGTGGGTAAAAATGATCCTTGAGGTTCGACAACCTAAGACAGACACGGTCCAGAGCCTTAATTTTAATAAAACAAAAAGGGGGAGATGTAGGGGCCCGCTCAGCTAGACCAGGATGGGGCGGTGGCTCAAGATGGCACCTAGGCATGTTGCCAAGTCACAAGGCTCACGAGGCTGGTGGTGCCCTGAGCCTGCACAGTGTGCCCTATCAGGCGCCCTATGGATGATCAGTGACGCAGCGCCTCGTGCTACCACCAGCCTGCCTATGAGAGGGTTAGAAATGTGCATGCCCTAGTTGTGGGAAGCTTGGTTTGGTGGGGTGATGAGGGAAGGGTTATGATACTGATAGATATTTGCTTGCTGTGCACATTAAAGGAAGGAAGCATCATCAACAGACTCGGCATTTGTGTGTTCTTTCCCAGGGCTCTGCAGGACGGAGCCTTAGGGAAGCGACAATTAGACAATATCAGAGAAAAGGTTAACCATTCATCATAATAATAAAGTTAAATAACATAAATGTCAATTTCAAATTGCCAATAAATTTATTTTAAAAAACTGTTCAAAATTATTACCAATCAGAGAGATGCAAATCAAAATTAACCCTGAGATTTCACCTAACACCAACTAGAATGACAATTACTTAAAACTCAGACAAGTGCTGGTGAGGATTGGGAACTCTAATACATTATTGGTGGAATTGCAAATTAGTGCAAACACTTTGGAAAACAGTATGGAGAATCATCAGAAGAACGAAAATAAATCTACCATATGATCTAGCAATACTACTTCTTGATATCTACCCAAAAGAATGTAAACCAAACTACTAAACTAATGCATGCGTGTCTATATTCATAGTCACATAATTTATAATTGGAAAACTATGGAATTAGCCAAGATGTCCATCAACAGATGAATGGATTACTAAACTATGGATTAAGTACACAATGAAATTTTACTCAGACATAAAGAACAAAATAATGCCATTTATAGGGAAATGAATAGAACTAGAGGATATTATGCTAAGTGAGATTATTGAGTCACAAAAAGTAAGAAATCAAGTGCTCTCCCTAATATATGGAGGCTAGGGAGGAAAAGGGTTATAGGAGAAACTATATAAGAAGGAGGAAAAAACACATATGAGCAAATAAGAAGGCATAGGTGGGGGTGAAAGGAGGGGAGAATAGGGAAATTCTGTAATGTACATGATATACATTCAAAATATAAAATATCATTCTCTAAGCCAAACATAAAAAGGAGGGAGGGAGTAGGCAATGATATGGGAATTGGGGAAGGACTAAATGCCAGTACCATCTTGTACTCCATTAAGCTACAATGCACCAATAAAAAATTAAAAGTATTGGTAAAGATTTAAAAGTAAATAAAATAGGGTTTATTCATTTCGAGTCACCCCCATGCCATTTCGGCATGGGGCTGTATTTCTATTTTCTGTATTTCTATCTTACTAATAAACTTCTTTAAATCTTCAAAAAAAGTAAAGAAAATAAAGGCTGAGGGAAAAATCTTAAATGCTACTAGAATAAAAGACTCAGTGATATTCAGAGGCAAACCAATGACTTGAGTTCTCACACTCTCACACGAAGTCATGAAAGTCATGAAGGCCTAGAGTGACATATTTCAAACTCTGAAAAAAATCTTCTAGTTATGCATAACTTACCCCTGAAAGATATCTTTCAAATCTGGTGGGTAAATAAAAATATTTCATGACAAACAGAAGATGAAAGTTTTTATGTCTTCCTAAACAGCAGTAGAATAATACTCAAAGAGATAAAAAAGAAAAAAAAATTAATCAATGCCAGAACCAGATAAATAATGATTTCCATCAAACGACCAACTAAGCAAAGAGTAAAAACCACTACCTCAAACAAAAGTTACAACTCAAAATGTCAGGAAATAAAAATAATTTTTCAATAATCAAGATGCATATCAATGGTCTCACCTCTCCATTCAAAAGATATAATGTGGCAAAATGGATTAAAACCATAATTCATCTATATTCTGTCTGAAAAAATGCACCTTACAAGTAATGCTACAAGTTTATTTAGTTTATTACAAGTAATAAACTAAAGGTAAAAGGCTGAAGCAAGGTAATCCATGCCAACGGAACTCAAGGACAAGCAGAAGTAGCAACTATGATATCAGAAAAATTAGACTTCAAGCCCAATCTTATCAGAAGAGAGAAAACAGGTCAATTTTCACTGGTACAAGAAACAATCCAGAAAGAGAAAAAGATAACATTTATGTCCCAAATATAAGTGTAACCACTTTCATAAAACAAACTATTTGTTTCATTAAGTCACACATAGATCACAATATAATATTAGTCTTCAACACTTCTCTCACACCACTAGAATGATCTTCTAGACAAAAGCTCAATAAAGATGCTTCAGACCTAAGAAAAACCATAAGGCAAATAAACCTATTAGACACATACAGAATATTCCACCCAACCACAGATGAATTTACATTTTTTCAGCTGCTCCCAGAACATTCACCAAAAAAGACCATATCCTAGTCCACAAAACAATGAATAGCAAATTCAAAAATTGTGATATAACCCCCTGCCTTTATTTAGACCATAATGAAATGATAATACAAGTCAGCAATAAGAAGACCTAAAGAAGCCTCCTAAATACATGGAGACAGAAGACCAAATGGCTGAATGAGGAATGGGTCGCAAAAATAATAAGATAAATTAAGATATTTCTAAAAAAAAATGAAAGTAGAGATACAACTGACCAAAAATCGCTGGGACATGTTGAAGGCATTAAAAGTAAAATTTATACACTGTGTGTTCATATATGAAGAACAACAACAACAACAACAAAAAATCACGCAATAAATGACCTAACGACACACCTCAAAATCTTTGAGAAACAGAAACAGTCTAAACCCAAAGCCAGAAGAAGACAGGAAATTTTTATAATCAGAAAAGAAATCAATGAACTAGGGAAAAAAAGTACAAAAATCAACAAAACCAAAATCTTGTTTCTTGAAAAAATAAAATAGATAAATCACTACCCTACCTAACCAAAAGCAATAGAGAATCAGCACAAATTACTGAAATAAGAGATGAAAAAGGTGATATTACCACAGAAAGATTGAGAATCCAGAGGATCATCAATAACTACTAACTACTTTCAAAAAATACACTACAACAAGATGAAAAACATAGAAGAAATTGACAAATTTCTACACACATAGAACCTTCCTAAATTGAATCAAGAAGATATAGAAAATTTAAACTGACCAATAGCAATCAACTTCCATAGGAAAACAGAGCTAGTAAATATCTGAGTCAGGAATCCAAAGCTAGTTCATATCCTATTCCAACAGAACAGAATCAAACAAATACAAGGATTAACAATCTGCCAAGTCCAGTTTCTGCTCTTCAGGAGCTCACAAATCACATAGAGTTGTAAATAACTAAAATCAATAACATTTTATGCACTTACTCTGATTCCAATGTTATGCCAAACCATTTTTATTTGTACAGTGTAATCATACATCTTACTGGAGTACAAGAAGATAGTGTGTGCATACATGCACACACTTCACTCAGACCTTAATTCCCACCCCAACTTCCCCCTCCTTCCTTCTCATGTTCAGCTTATTGATCAGTTTTAAATTATTTGTGAATATACATCATGTGCAGTAGAGTTTCCCTCTTTTCCCTTCCCATGACCCTGTAAGGATGCCATACATATTCATCTATGATTTCTCTTTCTTCATCTAGAGTAACTCCTAGGACTTGTTTTCTCCCTAGCTTCCACATATTAGGGAGAACATCTGATTTTTTTTACATCTTGTGACTGATTAATCTCACTTAGCATAATTTTCTCAAGTTTTATCCATATTCCTAAAAGTGACAGAGTTTTGTCCTTCTTTATGTCTGATAAAATTCCATTATTCAGCAGTGTTGTGTTCAATCTCAATGTGTTTATGTGATTCCTCTGTATCGTCTTATAGTAGATTTTCAGTTTTTTTTTTTTTTTTTTTTGTGTGTGGTTTGAAAAGATATAAGGGGGCAGGTAGATGGTGACCAAGAGTAGCAGTGTGTATGAATCCTGCTGCCACTTGATTCCCATTGTCCCCCAAACTGGGCACTACAAAGCCAGATAATACGATCAGCAGAGGAATAAGTACAATAAACACAAGTGACAGAGATAAAGACTAGAAGACTGACCAGAGAGTAAAAAAGAGGCCCCACCCAGAGTGGTGGGTGCCTACAGGAGGTGCAGTTTTCCAGCACAGAAACACATGCTAGTGACAAAAGGATAACAATAATTTGTAGGGAGAAGCAGGAGACCCACAGGTTGTAAGTCAGCCTGCCTGAAGACATGCTACAGCATACAGGAGCTAATCATGCCACCCAGGGACCCAGAGTAGAGATCAGCACCAGAATAGAAATTTGTCACTCTCATGGTGTACTGCTGTGATGCCATTAACCCAGCGACAGCCCAGCCCTCCATGTTCCCCAGAGTCCCAGCCCAAAGGGGATTCTCTAATGTTGTGCCCCTAGGAACTTGCACAACCAGAATAAACTCACTGGGTCTGAGATCTTGTGGTTCAACCCAGTAAAGGTAGAGTGGTGATAGAGAGTACCACACCCTCCAGAGACTCAGAGCTATGCTCAATAACACTCTAAGCAATGTGTTAGCCCCCATGGGAAATCACCCAGCCAGACGCCCTTAGGTTCTCACACAGCCCCATTAAACACCCCGGGTCTGAGACTTCCCAATACAGCCCAGAAAAAGTGGGAGAGGGGGCTGCTGTTGGCCATAATAGAAGCTCTAAAAGACTCGGGCTTTGATTAGGAGAAAATGTGGGGGGAAAATCTAGATAGAACCAACTAAATGAAGCTCCAAGATCACCACAGACCTCTCAATTGTGGTGAACGTGGAGAAGTCATATCAGACCAACCCTAGCTGTGGAGAACAAAGACTCCTACATTGAGCTTGGTCTAAGAGACATACATCATTAATGGTGGCAGAGAGAAACCTAGACTCCAAACCAGCAGAAAGCTGGAAGGTGACCTGCACTTAAATAGCCAGAAAGGTAGTGGCCATTTACAGAGAGTGAGAAAATCTCAGAGAACCAAACTCACAGCAGGAAGGTTGCCAGTGGTATTCAGTATCTGCACAGAGAAACTGCTACAGACCTATATGGTGGATAGTCATTTAGTTGTAGAATAGCATTAATTCATGGTTTAGGTTGTTTTGATTTTATTTGTTCTTTTTTTTGTGTGTGAGTGTGTATACCTGGTCTATTTTTTGTTTATTTGTTTTGTTTTATATTTTTAACCTATCCCAAAAGCCTTGCACAAGCTTCTTCCTTTGTACATACCAACTCTCTTCTCAGTATCCCTTTCCTATCTTTATTCTGCTTTTTATCTCTCCCTTGTCTTGTATTAAACCTACTTCATATCATTATACCACAAATTATACATTGGTTACTAGAATACTACTTTATCATTACTATATCTAAACTCTAGTATATACTACTGTACCAAACTCATACTTTTATTCTATTCAGCTCTACCTGATATTTTACCCTATTCTTCTATTTACTCCTGAACATCCCTCGTTCCTCAACCATCACTGCTGAACACAATACAAACTGCCAATGGATATAGCAACTGACACCTAGAAACTGAGAGAAATTTATCAAAAGCAACAGAGGCAAACATTTGAAGTCATGAAAAGGAGGAACAACAAAGGAGCAATGAACTCACACGATTCCACAACTACAGAACCTGATAACACAGAATTGTGAGTTCTCCAGAAGGCCAACTCAAAAATGTAACTGTAGAATTAATACAGGAATTTGAAAAGAATTTAGAGCAAGCCTAAGAGAAATAAAGAATGCAATCACTGAAATAATGGCATCTATTCAAACTATAAACAATTGCTTAGACCACATGTAGAGTATAATTTCACTCCTTGAAGATGATCACTCTAAAAATGAACATATAGTTGTAACATAGAAAAAACAATTCCACAGCATGAATTAGACATTGAAAAAATATGGGCACATCGTAAAAGAGTTAATTTAAGAATTATTGGTATAGAGGATAAAAGAAGATGAAACCAAGGGGCTCAACAATCTTTTCAAAGAAGTAATAGCAGAAAATTTTCCAAAATTAAGCAAGAGATTGACACACAGGTACAGGAAACTTATAGAACCCCATTTAGACAAGATCAGAGAAAAGGTTCCCCAAGCCACATAATAGACAAATTGACCAATGTAGAAACCAAGGGGAGAATCTTAAAGGCAAAAAAAAAAAGAACAAATAAACAAACAACAAAGTGACATTCAGAGGGAAACCAATTAGAATCACTCTAGACTTCCCAAACTAAGTCATGAAATCCAGAAGGGCCTGGAGTTACATATTCCATATTTTGAAAGAAAACAACTTGCAGCCAAATATTTCCTACCCAGAAAAACTATCTCTCAAATTTAATGGGGAAATAAAATTCTTCTATGACAAGCAGAAGCTGAAGGAATTTGTCTTTAAAACCAGCACTAGAGAAAATACTCAAAGAGATCAACTACAAAGAAAAAAAAAAAGAAATATATGCCAGAAACAGAGAAACAAGAATTTCCATCCAGGAAACAACTAAGAACAGAAGAAGAAGTAATATTTTATACAGAAGTAAAATCTCAACAGGTTGGGAACAAAAAATAATTTGTCAATAATAACCTTAAATGTAAATGGACTCAACTCCCCAATAAAAAGACATAAATTGACAAAATGGATTAAAAATCAGCACCCTATATGCTGCTTGAAAGAAGCACACCTTACAGGTAAACATAGCAACACACTCAAAGTAAAGGGCTGGAGCAAGGTAATCCATGCCAATGAAACACAAAGTCAAAGAGGAATTATACCTATGATAACAGATAATTTAGACTTCAAGCCCAAGCTTATTAGAAGAGACAAAAATGGTTATTTTTCACTGGTACAAAGAAAAATCCAGCATTAGTAAATAATGATAATCAACATTTATGCTACAAACTTAAGTGCAGCTACTTTCATAAAACACATTTTTGTGATATTAGGTTACATGTAAATCACAATACAATAATACTGGGAGAATTCACCACACCTCTCACAGAATTAGATCGATCATCGAGACTAAAATCAGTAAAGATATCTCAGACTAAAAAACACAAATAATCAAAGACACATATAGAATATTCACCAATCTACAGCAGAGTTTACATTTTTTTTCAGCAGCTCACAGAACCTTCTCCAAGATAGATAACATCCTGGGCCACAAAGTGAGTACCAATACATTTTTAAAAAGTGACAAGTTCCTTGTCTTTTTTCAGACCATAATAGAATAAAACTAGAAATAAACACTAAGAAGACTCAAAAAACCCCGCATAAACATGTGGAGACTGAACATCACACTTCTAAGTGAAGAATGAATGGGTCATAGAAGAAGTAAGGGGAAAATCAATAAATTTTAAAAAACAAATGAAAATAAAGATACAATATATGAAATCCTCTGGGACACATTGAAGGCAGTATTAAGAGAAAAATATTTAGCACTGAGTGCCCACAAAAGAAAAACAAAATCATCAAAAAATAAATTAACAACAAACCTCAAAGCCCTTGAAAAATAGGAGCAATCTAAACCCAAAGCCAGTAGAAAGCAAGAAATTGTCAAAATCAGAGTGAAAATAAACAAAATAGAGATTAAAAAAATACAGAAAATGAACAAAACCAAAAGCTGGTTTCTCAAAAAAAAATTAATACAATAGATAAACCACTAGCCAATTTAATGAAAAAAGAGAATCAACCCAAATTTTAAAGATAACAGAGGAAAAAGAAGATACCACAACTGACAGTGCAGAAATACAGAGGATTATCAGAAATTACTTTGAAAAATTATACTCCAAAAAAAAGGAAAATCTGGAGGAAATTGACAACTTCCTATATAAATACAACCTTCTTAAACTAAGTCAAGAAGACATAGAAAATTTAAAACAACCAATAGCAATCAAACAGATTGAAACAGCAATAAAGACCTTACCATCAAAGAAAAGCCCAGGACAAGATGGCTTTCCAAGTGAATTTATAAAACCTTTATAGAAGAAGTGATCCTGATACTCCTCAAACTATTTCATGAAATAGAAACAGTACTCTCCAAAATACATTCTATGAAGTCAAGATCACATTAATACCAAAAACAAATAAAGATAGTTCAAGAAAGGAAAACTACAGGTCTATATTGTTGATGAACTTTGATGCAAAACTGCTAAACAAAATACTATCAACATGCATTCAAAACCACATCAAGAAAATCATACATCATGACCTGGTAGCGTTCATATCAGGGATGCAAGGCTGGTTCAACTTATGAAAATCAGTGCATGTAATTTATCACATAAACCAATCTAAATACCAAAATCAAATGATCATTTCAATATATGCAGAAAAAGCCTTTAATAAAATCCAACATCCATTTATGTTAAAAGCCCTACTGAGAATTGGAATTGAAGAAACATACCTCAACATCATAAAAGCAATCTACAATAAACCCACAGCCAACATCATGTTAAATTGGAAAAAAAAAAAAAAAAACTTCAAGAATGCCCCTAAAAACAGGAACAAGACAGGAAGGTCCATTATCACCACTTCTCTTAAATATAATACATGGGACTCTAGCCAGAACAATAAGGCAAGAAAGGAAAATCAAAGGAATTCAAATAGGATAAGAAGAACTCGAACTCTCACTATTTGCAGATGACATGATACTATACCTAGAAGACCCAACAAACTCGACTAAAAGACTTAGAGAACTGATAAAAAATTCAGCGAAGTATCTGGATACAAAATCAATTGAAAAAAAAATCAGAAGCTTTTCTGTACAACAACCATAAACCCACTGAAAAATAAATTCGGAAAACATTTCCACTCAGGATTTCCAAGAAAAAACAAAATACTTAGGAAGAAACTTAACCAAGGAGGTAAAACACCTCTACAAAGAAAATTATAAAACACTGAAAAAAGAAATTGAAGAAGATCTTAGAAGAACATGGAACGACCTTCCATGTTCATGGATAGGCAGAATAAATATTATATAAATGGCCATACTCCCAAAAGTGATCTACAGATTTAATGCAGTACATATTAAGTTACAAAGATCATTACTCACAGACATAGAAAAATTAGTCCTTAAATTCACTTGAACAAAAAACCCAGAATAGTCAAAGTAATTCTCAGCAACAACAACAACAAAACATGCAGGAGGAATCACAATACCTGACTTTAAACTATACTACAAAGTCCTTGTAATAAAAAATAACAGCATGATACTGGCACAAAAATAGATACATGGACCAATGGAACAGGATAGAAGACTCAGAAACAAATGCACACACTTACAGCCAATTGATATTTGACAAAGGGGCCAAAAACATACACTGGAAGAAAGATAGTCTGTTCAACAAATGGTGTTGGCAAAACTGGTTAAATATATGCAGAAAAATGGAAATAAATCCCACTTTTTTACCCTGCACAAGACTCAATTCAAGATGATCAAATACTTGGAATTTAGACCAGAGACCTTGAGGCTCCTTGAAGCAGACATAGGTCCAATACTGCAACACATAGGCAAAGATAAAAACGTTCTCAACAAGACCCCAAAGGCACAACAAATTAAAAGGTGAATCGATAAGTGAGATTGCATGAAACTGAATAGCTTCCGTTCAGCAAAGGAAACTGTCAAGAACCTCAACCGAGAGCAAACAGAATTTTGCCACCTATTCCTCAGATAGAGGACTAATATCTAGAATATATAGAGAACTCAAGAAACTCAACACTAAAAATATAATAATCCAATAAAAAATGGCCCTAGCATTCGGGAAGCTGAGACAGGAGGATCGTGGTTCACGGGCAGCCTCAGCTACTTAGTGAGGCCCTCTGCAACTTAGTGAGACCCTGTTTCAAAATAAAGAATAAAAAATAGGACTTCATGAAAGAAGAAATTCAAATGGCCAATAAATGCATGAAAAAATGTTCAACATCATTGGCAGAGAGAAGCAAATCAAAAGTATCCCGAGATTTAACCTAACTTTAACTATAATGTCAGTCATTTAAAACACAAACAACAACAAATGCTAGTGAGGATGTGGAGAATTGGGAACTCTAAAACATTGTTGGTGGGATTGCAAATTATTGCAACTACTTTGGAAAACAGTATGAAGTCTTCTCAGAAGAATTGGAATTAATTTCCCATTTGACCCAGCAATACCACTTCTGGATATCTATCCAAAAGAAAGGAAACCAAACTACCAAACTACTCCATGTGTATCTATGTTCATAGCTGCACAGTTCACCATTGCCAAACCCTGAAACCAGCCAAGATGTCCATCAACAGATGAAAGGATTCTAAAACTGTGGAATATGTACACAATGGAATTTTACTCAGCCATAAAAAAACCAAAATTACATCATTTATTGGGAAATGGATGTAACTGGAGGACATTATGGTAAGCGAGACTAGTCAGTCGCAAAAAGTAAGAAATCAGATGTTTTGCCTATATGTGAAAGCTAAGGTGAAATGGGTCATAGGAAGATCTCCAAGTAAAAAAGGAGATCCTATAGAGGAGCAAACAAGGCAACCGAACTGAGGGGATGGAAGGGGGAAAGAATGAAAAGCCGGTGATGTACTTAAGCACACATATTGATGTCAACCACTAAACCAAGCACAGGAAGGAGAGATGGGGAGGGAATGGGATGGGGATGGGGTATGGTCTAATTGGGTGATGTGTCCATGTATGTCTACACAAGTTTTTTTTTTTTTTTATCCGATTATAATATATAAATACACTGTACCAATAAATATTTTAAAAATTAATAAAAGAAAATATATAAGTGATTATGTCATGTTTTTTAAGTTTGTTAATGCTCACTTTGAGGCCCAGGAAGTGGTCTGTTTTGGAGAATGTTCCATGAACATCTAAGAAAAATGTAAACTTTGCTATAGTTGGGTGGAATATTCTGTATGTGTCTAATTGGTGCATTTGTTTTATGGGTTTTTTTATGTCTGAGGCATCTTTACTGACCTTTTGTCTAGAAGATCTATCTGGTGGTATGAGAAAAGTGTTGAAATCTCCATGTACTGGGAATTATTAATGTCACAAAGAGTTTGTTTTATGAAAGTTTGTGTACCTACGTTTAGAGCATTAATGTTGACTATTGTTATTTCTTCTTGCTGGATTTTTCTTTTTAACAGTAAAAAAATAACCTGCTTTGTCTCATCTAATAAGCTGAAACTTGGAATCTAATGTGTCTGCTATAATAGTTGCTACTTCAGCTTGTCTTTAAGTTCCATTGGCATGGCTTACTGTGCTTCAGCCCTTCATCTTTAGTTTGTGAATGTCCTTACTTTTAAGATGTGTTTTTTGAGCTGGGCGTGGTGGCACACGCTTGTAATTCCCGCGCTTGGGAGGTGGAGACAGGAGTATCGCGATGGTTCAAAGCCAGCCCCGCTGGCTTAAAAGACCCTGTTTCAAAAAAAAAAAAAAAAATATATATATATATATATATATATATATGGTCTGGGAGTGTAGCCCAGAGGTAGAAGTGCTTCCAGGAACCCCAGTAACACCAAAAAAAGTGTTTGTTGCCAGCAGCATATAAATGGATTATGTTTTTAATCCATTTTACTACATTATGTCTTTTTACTGGGAAGTTGAGCCTATTTACATTCAGCATAATTATTGAGAGATAATTTTTAATTCTTAACATTTTGCATTTTAATTTTTATTTGAGGTAGTGTTTTTTCTTCTTTGCTTAGTTGTATGTTTGATGCAAAATATTATTTATCTTGTTCTGGCAATTATTAATTATGTTAATCTTTTTGAGTATTCTCTCTAGTGCTGATTTGGAAGACATAAATCCTTTCAGATTTTGTTTGTCATGAAAGATTGTTATTTCCTTGTGAAATTTGAGAGGTATTTTTTGTATGCAGGAAATTCTTGGCTGCAAGCTGTTTTCTTTCAGAGCATGAACTATGTTGCTCCAGGCCTACCTGGCTTTCATGACTTGGCTTGTAAAATCTGTAGTAATTCTAATTGTTTTTCCTCTGAATGTCACTTGAACTTTCACTTTTGTTGCCATTAAGATTTTCTCCTTGGCCTCTATGTTAGTTTGACTATTATGTGGCATGGTGAACTTTTTCTCTGATCTTGTCTAAAGAGGGTTCTATATGTTTCCTGTACTTGTGTGTTTTACAGAGGTGGATGTGTTCAGGGTATTTTGCTGCCCTCTGTTCTGTCTTCTGGCTGTGATTTCATTGCTCTTAATTTTTTTTATTTCTTTGTTCAACATTTTGTTGTTTTTCTTTCGTCAAGATGCTGTTTTCACAGCGATGGAGATCGAGTGTCAGTAAGATTGAGATATGCTGATTCCCCTTCCAATAAGTGTAGTTTTTAGAGACACATAGCAAAAATAATAAGAGAACCAAGCAATTTATTATAAGAAATTGCTTCACACGATTGTGGTAGTTGATAGGTCCCGTGATCTATAGTTAGCAAGCTGGGAACACAAAGGTGCTAAAGTTATATTAGTAAGAATTTGAAGACTGGACAACCAGGTGTCAATATATAATGGTATGTGTCCAGTCTGAGTCCAAAAGAAATAGAAACCTTTTGTCATGGAAACACTCAGAATAGCAGCTTTGGATATATGAATAATAGAAACATTGTGGAATAATTTAGGAAGAGTCCTCATCTCTTCTTTCTGAAATAGTCTGGGTTGGTATTTCTTCCAAAATATTTTATATAATTTCATCAGTGAAGACTATTGGACTTGAATTTTTATTATGCAGATTTTAATTATGAATTTCACTTGTCTAATTTATTTAGGACTAGTCACTTATTTCCTGTAAAAAAAGACAAGATGATTACTATCACTACTCCTATTCAATATAGTACTTTAAATTTAAGCTAGATCAATAAGGCAAGTGAAGGAAATGAAAATAATAGAAACAGGGACAGAGGAGCTGAAATTATTTCTTTGCAGATGACATAATACTACACTTAGAAGACCAAAAAAATGAATAAACAAAAATAATCTAGGACTGATACACAAATACAACAATGTATCAAGACACAAAATCAACTAATGACTAATGGAATAGAATAGAATATACAGAATCATGTCTTCACACTACAGCCAGATAATTTTTGATAAAGGAGCCAAAAACATATACTGGTGGAAAGACAGCCTTTTCAATAAATTGTTTTGGGAGAAATGTGTCTCCATATATAAAAGAATAAAATTAGATTCCTGTCTCTTACCCTGAAAGTGAAATTAAGATCGATCAAATACATATAAATTATACCAGAAACTTCAATTACTAGAACAAACATAGGACCGACTATTCAAAACATAGGTACTAACAGAAACTTTCCTTAATAAGACACCTAGAGCTCAGGAAATAAAAAACAAAGAATCAATAAATTGGATGACATCAGTTAAAAAGTTTCTATATAGCAAAGGAAACAAGATCATGAAGAAAGAGCCTAACTATAGAATAGCCAGGTGCACCTCTGATGGAGGATTAATATATAGAATATGTAAAGAGCTCATAAAACAACACTATTTTATCTATAGTCATTTGAGTAATTTATATATTTTAAGAAATTCGCCCATTTCATCTAGTTTGTTGAGATTATTGACATAAAATTTTTCAGAGTATTCATTTTTCTTACTTATTAATTGTATTGCATTTGTAGTGATGGGCACTTATCAAATCCTGAGATTTTTATTTTGTAAAATTTTTTGTGGCACTGGGCATTGAACCCTTGGGCATTTTACCTCCAAACTACATACCAGTCCTGTTTTTATTTTGAAACAGGTCTTGCTAAATTGCTGATGGCCTTGCTAAATTTCTGAGACTAGCCTTTAACCTGTGATCATCCTGTCTCAATCTTTTAAGTACTGGGATTACAGAAGTGTACCTCCCTGCTCAGCTCTAAATTTAACTGGTCTCTCTTTTTTTCTTTTAACAGGTTTGGCATAGTCAGCACAACCTGAAAAAAGCTTCTTTTCATTCAAAGTACCGTGAATGACCCTACTAAGTATGCACCAAGTACCTTTGTGCCTCGTGTTCACTTTTGTTAAGTGGAGCACATGAGTAAGTTTCTGGTATAATTTCTATGTCTTTGATCCTAAAAGAAGACCTCTAAAGATTTAACTCTCTGCACAATAATCTAATGAGCCCTTTTTTTTCTCTTCCTATTTGATTTTTTCTTTGTTTGTGAAAAGCCTAGAGTTGAATCTGAACTGACCCAAATGCCTTTTAAAATCTAGCTGCATGTATGTCTCCACCATCTTTTATTCCATTAAGATGTATGACTACAATGCACCAATAAAAATTTAAAATAATTTTTCTGCCACCTCTATTTGTTCTTGTTATGATCTTTGCAATGCACTCAAAGATTTTCTTGGTAAGACTTGCTGAAAATCAATTTCTTTTTTCTAGAAATATTTTCAGAAAATTTATTGTTCTGTTATTTCAGTCTTGTAGACAAAAAAAAAAGTTGAATCAATTTTAGATTGTAAGCTTATTTAGAAACACTGTAGAACATTCTGAGTGAAAAAAGGCAATAAGGAATATTTTTTACAGGAATTGTACCAGTAGCAACTTAAAGCTTGCAGTTAAATCCAGTGGTAGCTACAGTATTCAAATTGGTGGAGATAATATCTGAGTTGTTTTTAGCAAATGAACTTTACTTGCAGGTCCCTAATATCCTATGCTTTTTTTTCTTTTAGTCCAGTTTACATCTAAATCATACTCAACCTGTGACTCTGATACCTGGACTGGATGAATCACTCTTGTGTTAATTTATGAGCTATAACACTGGGTAACTGTGAATTAGTATTCTCTTCTGATAAATCTTAGACCAACAATTCAGAAAAAATGAATGCAGTTCCAACCCAGGCTATACAGCAAGTCATAGTTTTGTTTAAGTTATTTTTTCTGGCAAACTTGTCTTAATTAGGCTTTTACCTACACCTTCCTTTCTTGGTTTAGAAAAACGATGGTATTTAAGCCTGACATATCATCTTTATTTTTGTTCATTCATTCATTCATTCATTCTCTTGTTTGTTGTACTGGGGATTGAACTCAGGGGCATTCTTCTTCCTAACTATACCCCCAGGCCTTTTGTGTTTTATTTTGAAACTGCTGTTGTGAATCTCACTACATTGGTGAGGTTATTCTTGAATCAGCAATTCTTCTTTCTCAGCCTCCCAAGTATTGGGATTATAGGTGTGTACCATCATGCTCAGCTCATCTATGGTTTTGTAAGTTCTATTTTAGTCTATATATTTATCTGTTTGGGTATATGCTATATATGTGTGATGTTTTATGTCTATCAATGATTTGGCAAATTAAATTTAAAGAGTTTTATATAGGTGACTTATATAAGTAAAGTATTCTAAAAATTAAGAACTGGCCCAGTAGTTTTCAAATTCATGTGAATTAACTTTTCAAGTTCATGTGAATTAAGTTGCAGAATACAAAATCAACCTAAAAAAATCAGTGGCTTTTCTTTACACCAACAATGAATCCACAATGAAAGAAATAAAGCAATCAATTCCATTCAGTATAACCTCAAATCCAATAAAATACCTAGGAATAAACCTAAACAAAGATGTAAAAGACCTTGAAAACAAAAACTATAAAACATTAAAGAAATAATTTGAAGAAGACCTGCTCTTGGAAAGGCAGAATAAATATAATCAAAATGGCCATTCTGCCAAAAATGATTTATAGATTCAATGCAATTCCCATTAAAATACCAAAGATATTCTTCACAGACATAGAAAAGTCAATCATGATCTTTATATGGAAAAGAAAAGACCTAGAATATCCAAAGCAATAAGAACCATGCAGCAGGCATCACAATCCCAGACTTCAAATTATACTATAGAGCAATAGTAGTAAAAACAGCATGGAACTGGAACAATAACAGGTATACTGACAAGTGAAACAGAATAGAAGATACAGAAACAAGTCCACACACCTATAGTCAATTAATCTTTGACAAAGGGGCCAAACTCATACGCTGGAGACAGCCTTTTCAACATATGGTGCTGAGAAAACTGGCTATCTATTTTTAGAAAGATGGAAATAAATCCTTACCTCTCATCATGCATAGGAATCAACTCAAGATGTATTAAAGACTTAGAAATTAGACCAGAAACTGTGAAGTTATTAGAGAAGGACATAGGCTCAACACTACAACATATAGCCACAGACAGTAACATTCTCAACAAAACTTCCAAAGCTCAGGAAATTAAAGCAAGAATTATCAAAAGGGATGGCATCAAACTAAAAAGTTTCTTCTCATCAAAGGAAACCTAAAAAAACCTAAAGAGGAAGCCTATAAAATGGGAGAAGATCTTTACCAGTCACCACTCTGATAAGGAGCTAATATCCAGAATATATAAAGAACTCAAAAGACTCTAGCAAAACAAACAACCCAATCAAGAAATGGGCAATCAAATTGAATAGACACTTTACAAAAGAAGAGATACAAATAGCCAGTAGATTCATGAAACGATGTTCTTCATCATTAGCCATCAGGGAGATGCAAATCAAAACTACGCTGAGGTTCCATTCAACCCCAGTCAGATTGGTAAGCATAAAGAAATCAAATAACAAATACTGGCGAGGATGTGGGAAAAGATGAACTCTTTTACATTTTTGGTTGGAATGCAAACTAGTTCAGCTACTATGGAGATCTCTGTGGAGATTCCTTAGAAAACTGGGAATAGATCCACCATATGATCCAGCTTTACCACTCCTGGGTATTTTTCCAAAGGGTTTGAAATCAGAGAACTACAGCAACATATGCATATCTATGTTCATAGCAGCACAATTTGTAGTAGCCAAAATATGGAAACAACCTAGGTAACCATCAACAGATGAATGTTTTGCAAAATTATGGGAAATACACACTATGGAATTCTATTCAGTTATAAGGATGAACAAAATCATGTCATTTGTAAGAAGATGGAAAGTCCTGGAGAGCATTATGTTAAGTGAGATCAGCCAAACACAGAGAGGACATATGTTTCCTCTAATATGCCCAAACTAGGGAGCATTAGGGATACCAGTGGGACTCCAGATAATGGAAGGGAAAAACAGCAAAGTTTAATTTGAAAACTAGGAGAGGAAGAAGGCTGAACTTGATTAATGAGGAGCTACTTCCGAATATGTGTAAAAGTATGAATATAGCAAGGTTACCCTGGGTATTAATTGTCGGGAGGGTGGAAGGGAAAATGAGCGGGGGAGGGGACACCAAGTACAGATTAAATGTATAGCATTTACTTTCAATAAAATAAATAAATAAATATATTTTTAAAAAGTAATCTATGGTAAACAAGTTTATTTGTATAAAAAAGGGATGTTCTTTAGAGTTTCCAGTATTATATCTAATATATATGCATGACTGTGTGTGTGAGACATTCACATGCACGCGTGCACACATACAGACACACACACAAACACATCAGGGATTTAACTGAATATATATATATATATATATATATATATATATATATGTGTGTGTGTGTGTGTGTGTGTGTGTGTGTGTGTGTGTGTGTGGTTTCTGGAAGCCCTTCTACCTCCAGGCTACACTCTCAGACCTATTTTATACTTTTTTTACTTGGAAACAGGGTCTCTTAAGTCAGCATGGCTGGCTTTGAACCTGCGCGGTCTTCCTGGCTCTGCCTCCCAAGTGCGGGGATTACAAGCATGTGCCACCACACACACACACACACACACACACACACACACATACACACACACACACACACACACACACACACATATATATATATATATATATACATGTATATGTATATGTATATGTATATGTATATGTATATGTATATGTATATGTATATATGTATGTATGTATATTTTTGGGAAACAGCTTCTTGCTAGATTACTGAGAGTTTTAATAATTTGTCGTGACTATTCTTGAACCTTCAATTCTCCTATCTCATCTTCTCAAGTACTTTTGAGGTTGAGCAATAATAACAAAAGTTTACTGAAGATGAGATACCTAGATATTTGACCATACCATTGGACTAGGTAAGAATTTCCTGAACTCAAATGAAAAAACAGATTAGTTACATCTAACTGCTTTTTAGATTAAACCACTTTGCAGTGTACTTTGGTCCTTGATCACTATCATACTCCAACCAAGGACTGTGATCAATGAAACGTTGATGTTATTGGACTACCTTTATTGCCTGAAATTTGTTTGATTGGGATTGGCTTGAATCATGGGGACTCCTGATGAAAAGTGAATTTCAGTTTCTTGACACTGAGTTGGACACATTGAAACATTTTAAATACCTGCATATGGCCATCCTTTGTACATCAAACTGTCTTATTATAATGGTACTAAAAATAAAAAATATCATCTAAGTTGAAACTGTGAAATTTGTAAATTATGCACTAGGATCAAGAAAATTTACTGTGACAGTTGTAGAAGTTGTCATCAATGTCCAAGCCCACAGTTTTGACTATTCATTCAATATTTAAAAGGGTGGCACAAAGGTGGAAAATCACTGAACTAAAATAAATTTGGACCAAACAAGTCTCCCTACTTGAGTGATAAATTTGACCCCAAATCATTTCCATACATAGTGAACTGTAAACTAGCTCTATGTTTAAATAAATTATAACCTAGCCTAAGAGTATGCTTTTGTATCTGAGCAACTGTATCTCAGGTAATCACAGCACTTGTTCTTTGGCCAATCACAGCCTGTGAACTCATGGGACTATGTCCATATAAGGAAAATGCTGACTGAAGTCAATCAGATTTTTTCTATATGTCATTTCCCCTTAGTCTTGCTCTAAATATATCATATGTTGGAGTGCTATTATATTCTTTAAAATATTATATATTAAAACTTTAGTTTATGATAAATCATTTGTGAAAACATATTTTTGGAAATAATTTTTCTACTAAACCTATTTCTCACAAGGAGTCCATGAAGATATTTCAAAGAGAAACACTGATAAATTACAAAATATACATTTCCTTGTTCCTGGGGAACCGACTCAGAGGCAGGAGCAACAGGTGGACTGTATATTGAAATTCAGTAACTGACTTTCAGTTTCACAGATAATAATTCTCAACTGACAGGAAGCGTTGGTACTCAGACTATAGCCCTTTAGTGAAGAATGACCAGTAATTATTCAGGATGATGCATTTTCTACTTTTGTTTGCTAAATAATAGGATACTCAAGTGTGCTCTCATAATTACATCATAGTCATTCACTCAATGCACTCCAATAGCTACTGACTGTGAACATTCTGAGTTGTTTCTAGTCAGGTAAACGGAAATGATGGAAGAAAATAATAACCCTCAATTGCATGAAACCCTCAGGAAAATTAATATTATTAACCTGATGTTTGAGTCATCACAGGTACTGATTCTGAAAGATGTCCAATAATTGAATTTTATAGAAGATTCTTTCTTTTGTTGTTTTTAAATTAAAAAAGAGTAATCTGATGTTACCTTTAGTAGCAAAGGTACTCTAAAGAAAGAGGTTTGGAAAAATAGTAATTTTATTATTATGCTTTTATTCTTCCTGATAATCTCTTCCATTAGTAAAACCCCCAAGGATAGCAATGGCATAAAAGCTTTTGAAGTATCAGTGAAAGGTAAAATCAGCTAAAATAGTGGTTTGCTGCATTTAAGACAGAACAGAGGCAGCAGTGCATTGAGGTTACTGTGAAGGTGAAAAGAAAAAAAATATAATAGGATAAAACTAAAAAATAGATGTCTCTGTGGTTACCACCCCGGAATGGAAACAATTACTACCTTGCAAAGGACTTTTACTTTATCACTTCTGTTCACCTTAGGGGACAATGAGTCAAGTTTAAGATGGCCCACAGGGTCTCAGGAAGCCATTTATAATCCTGGGGTTGTATTCATTTCTATGTAAGTTAGACCTTGATTTATCTTGGATTCAGTTATTCTTCATTATAGCTAGAAAACTTTAAAATGTCTTTGTTGCCCTTATCCTCCTCTTGAACACTAGCACAGTGTTCTGTTGGAATTTGTACCCCTGTAGGGATTTAAAAATAGTTTTACAATTGTTTGCAGGAGCAGTACATCATATATTTTATTGTAGGTGAATCTTAGTTTAAATGTTAATGCAATATTTCTGAACTCTAAATGTGAAGTATAGATGATGATATTTTGTTTTGTTTTGTTTTTTGTGGTACAGAGGATGGATTTTTTTGTGGTACAGAGGATGGATTTTTTTGCTGTACAGAGGATGGACAGATAGAATGCCAGGGACATTCTATTTGAGAGCTACAACTCCAGCCTTATTTTTTAGTCTTTTTATTAATTTTTTTACAAATTTTTTATTGAATATATTTGGTTTACATTTAAACTATACTTGGTGCTCTCTCCCCCTGCCCCCATTTTAACCTTCACCCCTCCCACCAATGATTTTCCAGGGTAACCATGCCAAATTCATAAATTTACACATACTCGGATGTAGACCCTCATTAAACAGGTTCAGCCTTCCTCCTCTCCTATCCTTCCATTCAAACTTTGCTGGTATTTCCCCTCCATTATCTGGAGTCCCACTGGTATCCTTTGTGTTTCCTAGTTTGGGCATATTAGAGGAAACATATGAACCTTCTCCTTCTGTGCTTGGCTGATCTTACTTAACATAATGTTCTCCAGGGCTTTCCAACTTCTTGCAAATGATAAAATTTTGTTCTTCTTTATGGCTGAATAGAATTCCATTGTGTGTATTTCCCACAGTTTTGCTATCCATTCATCTGTTGATGGTGATCTTGGTTGGTTCCATATTTTGGCTATTACAAATTATGCTGCTATGAACATAGATATGCATATGTTGCTGTATTTCTCTGAATTCAACCCCTTTGGAAAAATACCCAGGAGTGGTATAGCTGGATCATATGGTGGATCTATTTCCACCTTTCTTAGGAATCTCCACACAGATCTCCATAGTTGTTGAACTAGTTTGCATTCCCACCAACAGTGTAAAAGAGTTCCTCGTTCCCAACATCCTTGCCAGCATTTGTTGTTGTTTGATTTCCTTATACTTGCCACTCTGACTGGGGTTAGATGGAATCTCAGTGTAGTTTTGATTTGCATCTCCCTGATGGCCAGTGATGAAGAACATCTTTTCATGTATCTATTGGCCTTTTGTATCTCTTTTTTGTGAAGTGTCTATTTAGTTAATTTTCCCATTTCTTGATTGGGTTGTTTGTTTTGCTAGTGTAGAGTCTTTTGAGCTCTTTGTATATTCTGGATATTAGCCCCCTATGAGAATGGTGGCTGGTAAAGATTCTTTCCCATTCTGTAGGCTTCCTCTTTAGGTTATTGATAGTTTCCTTTGATGAGAAGAAACTTTAGTTTGGTGTTATCCCACTTGTTTATTCTTGCTTTAATTTCCTGAGTTTTGGAGATTTTGTTGAAAAAGTTACTGCCTGTGCCAATATGTTGTGTGTTGAACCTATTCTCTCCTCTACTAACGTCACAGTCTCAGGTCTAATTTCTAAGTCTTTGATCCATCTTGAGTTGATTCCTGTGTTTGGTGAGATATAGGGATTTAGATTCATCTTTTTACAAATGGTTAGCCAGTTCCCCCAGCACCACTTGTTGAAAAGGCTGTCCTTTCTTCAGCATATGTGTTTGGCCCCTTTGTCAAAGATTAATTGACTAAAGATGTGTGAGTTTGTTTCTGTATCTTCTATTCTAATCCACTGGTCAGTATATCTGTAATTGTGCCAGTACCATGCTGTTTTTACTACTATTGCTCTATAGTATAGTTTGAAGTCTGGGATTGTAATGCCTCCTGCATGTTTCTTATTTTTGAGAATTGCTTTGGCTATTCTAGGTCTTTTCTTTCTCCATATGAAGTTCATGATTGATTTGTCTATGACTCTGAAGAATGTCACTGGTATTTTAATGGGAATTGCATTGAACCTATAGATCAGTTTTTGCAGAATGGCCATTTTGATGATATTTATTCTGCCTACCCATGAGCATGGGAGATCTTTCCATCTTCCAAGGTCTTCTTCAATTTCTTTCTTTAATGTTTTATAGTTTTCATTGTAGAGGTCTTTTACATCTTGGGTTAGGTTTATTCCTAGGTATTTGACTGGTTTTGAGGTTATAGTGAATGGAATTGTTTCCTTTGTTTCTTTCATTGTGGATTCGTTGTTGGCATAAAGAAAGGCCACTAATTTTTTTTATGTTGATTTCGTAACCTGTGACTTTGCTGAATTTGTCAATCAGCTCCAGAAGTCTTTTGGTTGAGTTCTTTGGGTCTTCCAGTTAAAGGATCATGTCATCTGCGAATAAGGATAATTTTAATTCCTCTCTTCCTATGTGAATTCCTTTGATTTCCTTCTCTTGTCTGATTGCTGCAGCAAGAGTCTCAAGGACTATATTGAAAAGGAGTGGTGATAGTGGGCATACTTGTCTTGTTCCCGACTATAGCGGAAATTCTTACAGTTTTTCCCCATTCAATATAATGTTGGCTTTGGGTTTGCACTATACTGCCTTAATGAGGTTTAAGTACTTTCCTTCTATCCCAATTTTTTGCAGTGTTTTTAACATAAATGGGTGTTGGATTTTGTCGCATGCTTTTTCAGCATCTATTGCTATGATGATGTGGTTTTTGTTCTTGGTTCGATTTCTGTGGTGAATAACATGTATTGATTTGCTTATGTTGAACCAGCCTTGTTTTTCTGGTATGAAACCGACTTGGTCATGATGTATTATTCTCTTGATATAGTTTTGAATGCGTATAGCTAGTATGTTGTTTAGAAGTTTTGCATCTATGTTCATTAAGGATATTGGTCTGTAGTTTTCCTTTCTTGAGGTGTCTTTATTTGGTTTGGGGATTAATGTGATACTGGCCTCATAGAAGGAATTTGGGAGAGTGCCATCTCTTTCAATTTCCCGGAACATATTATGAAGTATTGGTATTAGTTGTTCACTGAAGGTTTTTTAGAATTCAGCTGGGAAGCCATCTGGGCCTGGGCTTTTCTTTGGTGGAAGAATTTTTATTGCCATTTCTATTTCTTTGGCAGGTATTGGTTGGTTTAGGCTTTCTATGTCCTCTTGGCTGAGTGTAGGAAGGTTAACTGTGCTTAGAAATCTATCAATTTCTTCCAGGTTTTCAAGTCTATTGGAGTATAAATTTTTAAAGTAATTTCTGATAATCTTTTTAATTTCTTCGGTATCTGTGGTGATAACCCCTTTTTCATTTCTAATTTTGATAATTTGAGTTGATTCTCTTTTTCTTTTGGTTAGGTTGGCCAGGGCTTTTTCAATTCTATTAATATTTTTAAAGAACAAACTTTTTGTTTTATTGATTCTTTGAATTATTTTTTGTTCTCTATTTCATTTATTTCTGCTCTGATTTTAATGATTTTGTGCATTCTGCTTGCTTTGGGAATAGATTGTTGCAGAATTTCTAGGTCTTTGAGTTGTGTCATTAGGTTCTTTACGTGGTGTTTCTCTGTCTTTCTTATGTGGACATTCAATGCAATAAAATTTCCTCTTAATCCTGCCTTCATGGTGTCCCATAGATTTTGGTAGGTTGTATCTCTGTCTTCGTTTGTTTCCATAAATTTCTTTATTTCTTTCCTAATTTCTGCTCTTACTTATTCATTATTCAATAGTGTATTGTTCATTCTCCATGAATTTGAATACTTTCTTTCGAGTTTCTTGTTGATTTCTACTTTTATTCCGTTGTGGTCTGAAAAGATGCAAGGAATTATATTACATTTTTTGAATTTGCTAGTATTTTCTTTTTGTCCCAGGATATGGTCTATTTTGGAGAAGGTTCCATGGGCTGCTAAGAAGAGTGTGTATTCTGTAGTTTCTAGTTGAAATACTCTGAAAATGTCTATTAGGTCCATTTGGTTTATGGTTTCCTTTAGTTCTAAAGCATCTTTACTCATCTTTTGCCTTGAAGATCGATCCAGTGGTGTGAGAGGCATATTAAAGTCTCCCAGAATTATTGTATTTGGGTCTACTTGGGATCTTATGTCCAAAAGGGGTTGCACCCACATTTGGGGCATAAATATTTACTATCATTATATCTTCTTGGTGTATTGTTTCTTTTAATAAAAGGAAGGGCCCTGATTTGTCTCTTATTATGTGTTTTAGTTTAAAGTCTGTTTTGTTGGATATCAAGGTTGCTACCCCTGCTCTTTTTTTGGTCACTGTTGACATGGTATATCTTTTTCCACCCTTTCACTTTCAGCCTGTGAATGTCTTTGGCTGTGAGGTGAGTTTCTTGCAGATAGCATATATTTGGATTATGTTTCCTAACCCACATTGCCAGTCTATGTTTTTTGATTGGTGAGTTAAGTCCTTTGACATTAAGAGATATGATTGAAATATATTTTTTTTTGTTTTTTGCCATTTTGTGTTCTGTCTACTCTTGGGTGGTGTGATCTTTCTTCTTTACTTAAATGGCCTACTTAACTTCCTCTCTTCTCTGATTCTGAAGTCTGCTTCTTTTTTCTTCCTTATGGTTTATTTCTTTAAGAATTTTCTCGAGTGTTGGCTTTGAATTAATGAATTTTTTGAGGTTCTGTTTATCCTGAAAGACTTTGGTTTCATCATTGATCTTGAATAGTAGTTTTGCTGGATAGATTAGTTTGGGCTGGAAGTTAATTTCTTCCAGGGTGTGAATAATGTCGTACCTGACTCTCCTAGCATTCATGAGCTGGGTTGTATAGTCTGGGGTGATTCTTATTGTTTTGCCTCCATATGTCACCTGTCCTTTTGTTCTCACTGATTTTAAGATTCCTTCATTAGCCTCTATATAGCTCATTTTGGTTATTATGTGGCGTGGAGTGGTCTTTCTTTGGTCCTGTCTCAGTGGAGTACTGTATGACTCCTGGACATGAAGGTCCAAGAGTCTTTCCATATTTGGAAAATTATCTGAGATTATTTCCTTGAAGAGATTACAGATGACCTTGGTCTGTACCTCTATCCCTTCTTCAATGCCTATTATCAGTAAATTAGGATGCTTCATATTATCCCATAATTGCTGGATGTTTAGGTTTTGTTGCGGTAAAGATTTCTGTATATCGCTGACTGTGTTTTTGGTTTGGGATGTACTGTCCTCTAATATTGATGTTCTGTTTTCCATTTCATCTAATCTTCCAGAATTTCTTTCTATTGCTGTCTTCATTTCACTTATTGCCTCTTTCATTTTATTCCAGACCTCTTTCTGATTCTTTTTTAGTGTTTCTAACTCACCTTTAACCTCCTCTATACTTGTTTTAAATCCTTTCATCATATTGAACATCAAGATTCTGAACTCCCCTTCTTGCATTTCTATTAGGTCAGTATTCGTGATTTCTGCTGTCTCTTCATAATTCCTAGTTCTCATATTTATAGCGTTCTCTGTCCTGTTTTTCTGATTTCTACCCATCGTTTGTGAGTATTATGCTTAGTCCAATCTTAATATTAGAAGTTTAGGGGTATTGGCAAGTAAGCAGAGTTTTTCCAGTGTTGAGAGTGGGTGATGTAGGAGGAGCTGGGTTGATGGGTAAAGGAGTCGGATTAGGTAGAGGATATGTTTAGGTTGAGAAAGACTTTAAGTATGATAAGGTAATATATTGCTAAGAATGAGAGAGTTAACTAGTAGGACTCTTGTCCTTAGGAGTAAGTATGGACTATGAAATACTTTGAGTATTAAACCAGGAGGTATATTATGGGGAAAAATTTTGGAAGAGAAGAGTATGTAGGTTCGTGTGGGAAAGTTTGTAAAGAGGGGTGATGGAAAGAGCAGACGAAGCTAAAAAAAATTCCACACAAGATACCAAGACTATTATGTAATCCAAGAAAAAGAAAGGAAAAACAATCAAAGGAGGAGAACGAAAAAAGGAAGAAAAGAGAAAGAAAGAGGAAAAAAGGACAGGAATAAAATAAAAGGAACTAGCAGCTGTGTGACATCAGAAAATAAGGCAAACTATCAAATTATATATATATATATATATATATATATATATATATATATATATATATATATATCAACAAGTTAAAGTAAAAGAAGGGTGGGTTAAGAAAAAAATATATAAAACAGCAATAACTATACCAAAACAAAAGCACTGTAAAAGCAAAACAAAACAAAACATCCACAATAAAAGTAAAACAAACAGTCCTACTTATTTACGAATATGGGGTCAGGCCCATATAATATCTGCGTATGTGATTGCTTTGGTAGCTTTCAGAATATAATCCAATGTCTCTTAGTTTTCTTTGTACTCTATTTTTATCTTCTGAGGTCACTCTGGGTGTTTGGACACCTTTCTTTCCTTTAACTGCTTTAGGTTTATCTGTCAGGATATCTGGTTTCACTGTAATTAGAGTCTGTACAATTCACAGGTTCTGCAAAGTTCCAACCTGTAGTCTGCACCTCTGCACTCACCACCCTAGACTCCCGCCTGTGCTTCCCTACAGCAGGGGTGGAGGATGTCCAAAGTATACTTGGAAACTTCCCCTGAGGTCCTGTGCAGATATTGTGTCTCGATGGATTTTCCTGTGTTTCTGGAAATTCCAACTAGGCTAGCCAGTGTGGTCCCAAGATGTACCCTGGGCAAAGGGATGCCGGTACCTGGATACCCACACTTATTGCCAGAGCTCTGCCTATTCCGAGAGTGCAGGATGGGTGCACTGCTATTACTGGACCCAGGTGTGAGTGTGTGCAGCTGCCTATTGTTGTTGCTATGCTCTTCCAAGGTGTATTGAGCTGTGTTCTCGATTAGAACTAAGCATCGGGCTACTGGGTGGGTGGAACTCCCAGCGGTGGGCCAGGGGTGAAGGATAGGTTCTCAAGGGTGAAGGTGCAATGATCTCTTCCTCCTGTGGGACGTAGAAGCTGGGGGGGGGAGATTTCTGGGGTGCACAGAGCTTTCGCCGCCTGGAAGGCAGGCCTCTGGCAAGGTGGATGTCTGGGCTCCAGTGGGGGGGCGGGGGCTAGACACACAAAGTAGGCTCCGATTTACGGGTGGCAGTGGCGCAGGCACTAATAGCAGGGGTCTGGGGGGCAGACAGGGTGGGCGAGGACAGTGCTGGGTTCTGAGGCGTGGGACAGATGCCCCGGGCCAGTGCTGGGTTTGGGGCTGGAGCGCACGCTAGGTCCCGCACTTTCCCTGGAAGCACTCAGATACCTGGCTTCCTTGGTTCAGGCTTCCGTGGGAGTCCCTGTGCTGTTGTGATCTAGTGGCTGGTAGGCTCACAGAATTCTGACGTGGGTGCTGTTCGCTGCTTAAGATGAGGTCCTATGTCCGTTTTCAGTCCTGGATTATCTTGCCTCAGTGATTTCAGGCAGGCAGCTGCGCAGGCAGCCCGCCGGGCGGGCGTTCCGATTGTATCTGCAGCAGTCTGTGTCCAATCTTTGTTCTTCTTCTTCTTGGAGTTCAGTGTTCTGCTGAGGTACCTGTATCTGTTTTGGTTCCTGGTATGTATTTATTTTGATGATTAAGGCACTGCTTTCTAAGTCGTTGAACTTTATTTGTTTCAGCTACTGAGAAGTGCTGTGTCCCTAAGTAGCCATTTTTTTTTTTGAGCTGAGGTAATTTTTTATTTTAATTTTTTACATAATTAATTTTATTTATATGTGGAACATATTGAAAATGGTGTACATTTACATTGTGCTTTGTGCTCTCTCCCTCAATTCCCCTACCCCTTCCAATATAGAGTGTCCAGGTTAACTATGTTATATTTATACTATTACACATGTTCAAATGTAGCTCCTCCATTGAACAACCTCAGCTTTCTTCCTCTCCTATCCTTCTGTTCTAGCTATGCTGAGATTTCCCCTCCATTATCTGGAGTCCTTCTGGTATCAGCACAACTCCCTAGCTTGGGCATATTAGAGAAAACATATGTCCCTTCTCTTTCTGCGCTTGACTAATCTCACTTAACATAATGTTCTCCAGTTTCTTCCATCTTCTTGCAAATGCTATTATTTTATTTTTCTTTATAGCTGAATAGAATTCCATTGTGTGTATTTCCCATAATTTTGTAATCCATTCATCTGTTGATGGAGATCTAGGTTGATTCCATATTTTGGCTATTACGAATTATGCTGCTATGAACATAGGTATGCATATGTTAATGTAGTTCTCTAATTTCAACCTCTTTGGAAAGATACCCAGGACTGGTGTAGCCAGATCAAATGGTAGATCTATTCCTAGTTTTCTAAGGAACCTACACACTGATCTCCATAGAGGCTGAACTAGTTTGCACTCCCACCAACAGTGTAAGAGAGTTCTTCTTTCCCCACATCCTCACCAGCATTTGTTGTTATTTGATTTCTTTATGCTTGCCACTCTGATTGGGGTTAGATAGATTCTCAGCATAGTTTTGATTTGCATCTCCCTGATGGCTAGTGATGTTGACCATCTTTTCATGTATCTATTGGCCACCCTGCTTCTCTCTTGTCAGCCAGCTTATCTATGGTATATACTGTTGCTCTTGATTAGGAGGAATGGCTTTTTTGGCTTTGAGAGTATTCTTTGGTTTGTTTTGAATGAAATCTTTTGGGGATAATTTTTCAGAACTTTTTTTTTGCAGTACTGGGGATTGAATCTAGGGGAATTTGACCTTGAGCTACGACTTGAGCCCTATTTTTTATTCTTTATTTTGAAAAAGAGTCTCAATAAGTTGTGGAGGGCCTTACTAAGTACCTGAGCCTGGCTGCAAACCTGAGAACATCCTGTCTCAGCCTCCCACATACTGGGATTACAAGCGTGTGCCACCAAGCCTAGCTAAATAATAATAAGAAATAAATAACTTTATTATTTATATGAGTTACTGCTCCCTCAAGAAACTCCTCTGAGCCATTACACTTAATCCTATGAAGGGTGATAGCCTATAGTCTTCTTGGCTTCCATCTCTTAGGATCTGTGCCCTGGGAACAAGGTGCTGTGGGAGTCACTTGGCCTCTCTGTTAGACTTTCTATCACTCTGACAAATTATCAGAGAGACACCAACTTAAAAGAGGAAATATATTTTGTCTTATGGATTCAGAGGTTTCAGTCCATGGCCATCTGAGTCCAATGCTGGGTCATGTGGTGAAGCTGACTGTCATGGTAAAAAGTGCATGGCAGAGCAAACTGTCTACCTCATGATTATCAGAAAGCTGGAATGGGAGTTGTGGTGAGGACAAGATATAGCCTTCAAGGGAACATACCTCCAAGTATTTACCCCCTCCAAACTTCTAAAAGTTTTTATCACTTCTCATAGTGTCACCAGCTTGGGGCCAATTTTTTAACATAAGCTTTTAGGGAATATCCCAGAAACATATTGTAAGAGCCTCTAACCTCTGAATAGTGATGGTAGAGAAAGAGAATCTATGACTTCTCATCTATCCTTAGATGGCTTTTTTTTCTGTGAATTCTAGTGTTTTTATACTTGTTGAGTTTCCAGTTTATTCTTTTCAAGTCCAGAATATTGTTGGTTTCTGCCTTGGATTCCTCTAAATAAGAAAATCTTTTAGGCAGTAGGCTGTAATAATTGTAGGACTCACCTTAATTTTTGTCTTCTTTTTCTAGAATTACTGTCATGCATTACTAGATATCCTGTATATAAAAGCCTTGAGTATTAATTTTATTCTTTTCCTTTTGTTTCAGGTCCATGTCATTTTTACTGCAAATGGCAGTTTTTTTAAGCTTATATTTTTATCAGCAAATATTGCATATGTAAACCTGTAAATATTACATAAATCTTTCTAATGCATATTTCATCTAAGAGCACTTCCATTCAGGTTGTGAAAAATGCAAATAAGTTGATTCTTTGCTATGAGAAGTATTAAGTGCCAAGTAAAAATAATGTTGGAGCAGTAGTCATATTTGTATAAAAAGAACCTGTAGAGATTAGTAATATAAGACAAAATCTCAAATTGATTGTGTTCTGAATCTTTCTATAATTTTAAAAAGGTGTTTAACATTATATATATATATATATATATATATATATATATATATATATATATATATATATCAGACCTATTTTATTAGGAATAGCTATTATGTTATTTCTTTTTAATATATTTAAAAATAAGGTAATTACAATTAAGTCTAAAATATTTTAATTTTAGTACTGCTGAATATTTTTCTTTTTACAACTTTGTTCTTATACATAGTGTATAAATTATAAAAACAGCATCTAATTTTATGCATTATGGTCCATCAGGCAGGTTTTCAAAAGGGGAAATAATCCTGAAAAATAAGGCAGCATCAGGCCTACATGCATCATATTCTCTGAAATCTTAAATTGTGTACAATTAATATGTTTGTGGTTACTTGGAGTTACATTCCTTTTCTTACACCCTATTGTACCAAGAACAAAAGACCAACTGTTGACACAGCTGTCTCAACTGGCACAGTTACTTGAAGTTTAAAAATTTTGATTATTTCAATTCAGTTAAATTTTGCTCATTCTTCTTACTGGATAAAAAGGTCTACTGACAGACACCAAGATTACTGTTGTGGTTTCTTTTGTTGGAGAATACATTTCAGAATCCAGCATTTAAGATTTGGGGGCATTTGTTAGAAAAAAGCATACTATTTAGAACTAATAAATATGGGTATGACTTGATGTGCAGTGGACTGGAAATAGCAATAGGCTTTCAATGTGCCTTTATGGGCACTGCCTCTTATCTCTGAGCCTCAGTTTTCTCATCTACAAAGTAAAGTTTGGAATTGGTGGTCTCTATTCCAGGTCATCTAGAATAAAAGAAATGTTTTGTATATGTATATAAAATATATTTTTTCACATGTATCTGCTGGCAGTATTGCAGCAGATACATGTGCAAAATGCTTTATTTTAATAAGCAAGTACAAGGTTAGTTTGAAACAACTGAATATTATCCCTGGCTAATTGTGCAGTTACATACAAGTGAAGATTTAGGAGACTGAGTAACATTTTTATTTTTATTTTTTCATAATCTTGAGGAAGTTTTGGTTCACAACCCACAAAGACATTATGAAAATGACCCTATTAATTTTCCATATGTCATGCACTTTCAAATAATTGTTACTTTCTACTGTTTCATTATGTAGCTAGGAGATGTACTTTCATTGCATATTAACTTCTGCTTATGTAATTTTTTCAATAACATCCCTGTACAATATTGTGTGTACTATGGAACAAATTTTTTACATGCTACTTTTCCCACTTAACACTTCTTTCAATAGAAATTATTTCATAAAGATTTATTTTTGAATAAATGCAATTTTTATTTTTAAATCTGCAGAAACCATTCCATGGGATATATCTAGCTCATTCTCATTACTCTGAGTTTCAAAAGGAATAGCACTATATACAGAGTAACTCCTATGGAATAAAGAAGTAGGTAGTAAAGGAAAAAAGATAAATTTCTTCCCAATATACCTAGTCAGTGGAATGCTTTTTTATCCTATGTAACCATAGAAGACACACTACCCATTGAAGGTTAAATGTACATTCTGGTTTGCAATATAGCTATACATCAATTCATAATTTTTACTCTGATTTCTTGGTGATATATCATTTGTGTGGTTCCTTTGCCACAACTAGGTCGTCACATGAGTCTTACAAATTATGCATTGTTCTGATGGGACTGCTAATTGTTTTCCAATATTTGATAACACCTTATATGCTCAAATAACTTTTAGTTATTTGGCTTATGATTTCATTCAATGGTCTGCCTTGCCACTTTGAATGGCTATATGACTCAGTTATGTCTGAGATGTAAATGAAAGTGAAATATGGAACATCTGGGAATACCTATACAAAACCCATATCTTATTGTTCATTTTCTGTCAATTGGAATGCAGAATTTATGTCTGAAGCTGAAACAATGACTTTGAATTTTGAATTGGAAAAGCCATTTTAAAGCATGTAGTACAATAAGTAATTATGACTCTCGATTATTTTGGAACTCTCATACCAGCCTGATCAACTAAGTTTGGACATTTTTATGTGATAGAAATCAAATTTTACAACCACTACTGTTTTATTTATTACAAAAACTGGAAGGAAATTCTATTAATGCAGTTGGAAATCATTAAAATAATGCATGTGAAAGAGCTGATAAGTGTTAACAGATTCTTGTGTTGGCCTAAATAATTTCCTTTATTTCTTGAGTGAACTTCTCTTGGGTTTGTTCTGACATCTTAGAGTAATGCTGGGTTATGAACTCATGGGACCCTGCAAGAGCTGAAAAACCTTTCCTCTGAGCAGATAGATTTTGTTCTATATTCGTTATTTTGACCTTCATGAACAGTTATGCATAGCAGTTCTGAGATGCCCTCTGGATTCTCTTAAGCTATAATATGCAGTGCTTTTTATAAGAGGCACTTTTTATTATTAGCTTCACAGAAAATAATAGTCAGGCAGATTTGTGGTGCAGTCTGATTCTATGTGTATTCAAGATTGCATTACCACTTCATAATACTCTTCTTTATTCACAAGCTGATTAGAGCATAGAAACAAAATGAAAATGAAAAAAATAATACCTTTACAGAGTGTATTATAAAATATGAAAATGAATAAAAATTATCCAGAGTTAATAGAACATAAAGCATTCTTTCTCTCATGGTATAAAATTATATGTTGAATTGGATTCTATATGGATAGTTATGAAACATTCTGTTAGCTTTCAATTATGGTCCTGAAGAGAAGCTCTAATTTTCATATTCTTTCTCTCTCTCTCTCTCTCTCTCTCTCTCTCTCTCTCTCTCTCTCTCTCTCTCTTAAATAAATATTAGAAATTTAGATGAGAAAATATCCAATTGACTGAACATTAAATGCATGACATGATTATGATTTTATTTTTTCACACTTAATATGCATCCACAAATGTACTAAACTATTGTGAAAGCAAAAGAACATTCAAACCAGAAAGTTTAATTACAATAAAAAGGGCATATTTTATGGGCTACAGAGACTAAAATATTGCCTGTCCTTGTGTTTTTTATGTTATGGATTGCTCCCTTGACTTTATATTGTTGGTTTGGGGAATATTTAATGCTATTAACTGTTAATGGAATGTCCAGTTTTGTACATTCTTTATTAGCATGAGGATATGTGCCTGCAACCAAACACCTAAAGAACAATGAGCTTAATATGCTGCTCCTAACTGCAACAGTGCTTCACTCTGGCACCTCCATTAGCTTGTTCAGTATTTCAGAAACTGCTGTGCCTGGCAACTAGAGAGGATCAAGAAGATAAATTTTAGGAGAGCCAGTTTTTATTCATACCTGGGGCATGTGTTTTGACATATTAAATGCTAATTAATAAATAAAGTAATTAGACCTCTTTCAGAATGAACCTTTCCACATATAGAACTGTAACTTGAAGAACATTATACTAAGTGAGATTAGTCACAAAAAGTACAAAATAGGATGTTCTTTCTAATATGCAGATGCTAGGGAGAAAATGGTTCATAAAATAATTTATAGATGAAGAATGAGAAATCATAGATGACCACATAAGGTGACTTAACTGAGGGTGATAGGAAGGGGAAGAAGGAAATTCCCTAATGTACATGATGTACATTCACAAACATATTAAAGTAAATCACTAAACCAAAGATGAGAAAGAAAGGGGAAGGAAATGGGGTGGCAAGTGAAGAAGGGCTGAATGAATGATGTGTGCATGTATGCCTCTACCCCATTAAGATGTATGACTATAAAAACAATAAAAATGAGAAAAATGAAAAAAACTAGCTGGGTGTGTTGGTGCACACTTGCAAACCTAGTATTTGGGAGGCTGAGACAGGAGGATTCCATATTAACAGCCAGCCTCAGCTACTTAGTGAGGCCCCCTGCAACTTAGTGAGACCCTGCTTTAAAATAACAGAATAAAAAATAGAGCTGAGGGTGTATCTCAGAAGTAGAATGCCCCTGGCTTCAGTTCTCAGTACTGCAATAAAAAAGGAAAAAAGTTAAAAAAAAAAAAAAACCCTAAATTGGAAACTGAAATGCAGGGTTCTCCTTTTTAGTAAGACAGTTATGCTTTCAGTTTACAAAGTCCAAAAATTCATTTTCGGTAGACTTCCGGGAAGATGGCGACCGAGAAAAGCGGGGCTTAAGAGTCCCGCTAACAAACAATCTCCATTACCACAAAAAGAGCGCCTTTCATAGCCAGAAAACACCATCACCAGAAAAACAAAAAAAACCCACCAGGCTACAGAGAGAAAGCGGACTGAGAACAGAGCTCAGGGCCACAGAGGAGACACACGCACCCGAGGATGCGGCAGCAGCGCCATACTGCCGGCAGCAGCGGCGAACTCAACGGACGGCTACAGCAAGCCAGGTGAGCCGCTGCGGAACAGCCAGGCGGGATCTTTCGGCGCAGACAGCATTTAAAGCTCCCAGTGGCTGAGCTCAGCACACGCTGCAGGGATTCAGAGTGGAAATCAAAACCAGAGAAGAAAAAATACGCCAGCCTCATGGCCGAGGGCGTGGCAGAGGCGCCATATTGCCACCGGCGGCGGCAGCAGCAGTGAATTCACCGAGTCCAGTACAGCTACATCTGCGTACTCAAGAACAGTGAGTCTAATTGCGGGCCACAGAGGAGAAACCGCAGTATTGGGCCTCCTGGGACTTGACCCAGTGAGGGAGTGGTGGTGGCAGAGATATCACACCATAGGAGAACGTGCAACCTGGCACCCCCCATAGTTTAAAGCAGCCTCTATCGACTCCCTGGGTCGGAGACTCTGTGATACAACCCAGTAAAGGAGTAGTGGGGTCTGAGATAATACAGACTCGAGATCCAGAGCACCTTAAGTGAAGCCATAGTGACCCAAGGGAAGAACCCAGAGAAGGCACAAACCTCCGAAATCATGGGAAAGAGGAATAACACTGGAGTAATGAATGTGCACAACCCCAACATCAGAACCTGATAAAACAGAAAATCAGAGATTTCTAGAAGATCAAATCAGGAAAATAACTGTAGAAATAATAGAGGTGCTTCGAAAAGAACTCAGAGAGAGCCAAAAAGACATAAAGGATGCAATTAATGAAGTAAAGGCCTCAATTCAAAGCACAAACAACCGATTAGACCACATGGAGAACAGAATCTCGCTCTTAGAAGATGAGCAATCCAAAAATGAATGCATGGTTTCTAATCTAGAAAAAAATATCCAACAGCAGGAATCTGACATTGAAGAAATATGGGCCCATCTTAAGAGAGCTAACCTAAGAATAATTGGAATAGAGGAGGGAAAAGAAAGTGATACCAAAGGGATCAACAATCTCTTCAAGGAAGTAATAGCAGAAAATTTTCCAAATATAGAGCAAGAGGTTGATACACAGATCCAGGAAACTTATAGAACTCCCTTTAGACAGGATCGGAGAAGAGGATCCCCAAGCCATATAATTGTCAAAATGACCAATGTGGAAGCCAAGCAGAGAATCTTAAAGGCAACAAAAACAAAGGGCCAACTGACATTCAGAGGCAAACCAATTAGAATCACTCCAGACTTCCCAAACCAAGTCATAAGAGCCAGAAGGGCTTGGAGTAACATATTCCAAACTCTGAAAGAAAACAACTTCCAGCCAAAAATTTCCTATCCAGCAAAACTTTCTATCAAATTAGATGGAGAAATAAGAAGCTTCCATGACAAACAGAAACTGAAGGAATTTATGTCTTCAAAACCAGCGCTAGAGAAAATACTCAAAGAGATTAACTACAAAGAAGAAATAGGTAACACTCACCAGAACCAGAGAAACAAGAGTTTCCATCCAACAGACAACTAAGATTGGTTATCTGTGGAGATTCATTATTTATGTTAGTCTTTTACCTATCTCTAAGTTGTATTGTTTGCCTTTATTGTTGTTAATATTTAGGATTTCTAGTTGGAATATTAATATAACTTCAGATATAGCATTTGGAAATATTTTATCCCATTCTATCAGTAACTTTTAACTCTGTTTACATTGTCTTTGGATATACAATATTTTATTTTTAGGGAGTTTGTATACCCTTTTGTTGCCTGTGCCATTGAAATCATATCCAAGAAATCACTGCCAAGTTCAATGTTGTGAGGTTTTATGACCCAGATTTTCTCCTAAAAGTTTATAGTCTTAAGATTTATATTTAGGTCTTTTATCTATTTTGAGGTAATATTTGTATATGGGATTAGGTAAGGGTCCAATTTTATTCTTTTCCATGTAATTATTATTTTTCAACAATATTTAGTTAAAAGATTATTATTTCCACCACCAAATGTTCGTGGAAACCTTGTCAAAAATAACTTGACAATATAGGGAAGAATTTAGCTCTAGGCTTGTATTTAACTCCAATGGTCTATATATCTGCCTTTAGAACAGTACTACACTGTTTCAATTATTGTAGCTTTATATGGTTTGAAATCAGAAAATATATATCTGCTAGCTTTGTTCTTTTTCAAGATCGTTTTGGGTATCTAGAATTCATATTCCATATTAGGATAGATTTTTTTCTGAAAAATAAATATATAAATATATGATAGTTTCACCTAAAAAAACAGAAAAAAATATTCTCTGGTAAGAAAGAAAGCAAAAAGAAATATTGAAATGCTATCTTTAAATCATCAAACGCTTGGTATCAGACAAATGAAACTGTTATGTGAGATTATCATTTTTAATTTTGGATAAATTGCTATAATACTAGATGTCAACCACTAAGCCAAGCATGGGAAGGAGGGATGGGGAGAGAATGGGGTGGGGATCGGGTGGGGGCTGACTGGGCGATGTGTGCATGTATGTCTACAAAATTTGTATCCCACTATGATGTATGAATACAGTGCACCAATAAAATAAAATTAAAAAAATAAAAAATAAAAATAAAAAAATTCATTTTCAAAGTATTTTTAAGAAAGAGGAGTTTTTTAAATAACTTTTGGCTGTCACTATAGGAAAACACATGCATGATTTTATAGACTTGCCAAAAGAAGCATGGATACTTTGAGGGACACATGATCACTTTGCTAAATATGGTGCTGACTGTATGCTATTTCTGTAGGTTTCAGGACCTGTATTGACCAATCCTATAAAAGAACTTGAATATATTAAGTGGATTATGACAAAATACATTTAATGTTGGATACCTGCATGGCTGTGACTTATTTTAATAACTTTTAAGAACTGTATATTAATCAGAAGTATTTCTACTCACTTCTGTGTTAGAAAATATGTCATAGCAGTATTTTTAGTGACATGAGCCACATATCTCTCTTTAGATTTTTAGGGTGGAGAAAGCAACTGTTCTAAAAAGTAGTAATATAGATATGCACTATTACTGGTACAAGAAATGTTATTAATTTATATTCTAAAACAGTTCCTCAGTAAGGAACATTTAGTGTAGAAAGGAGAAAATTTTTAGCCTTCTTTGTGTAGTCATAGTTGCTTGATTGAAATGCTTGGAACTGAATCAATAGATGTACCAGTAAATTTGTAGGAAAGAATATGTGATTATATATATATATATTTAAATTATACAACAGTTTCTTCTACTATCTCAGTGGTTTATTATCTGAAGGCTTTTCTTTATGGAATATTGTAAAGAGGCTTGATTTGTCAAAGATATAGATTTTTTTGTCTAAAGGTCAGATGCTGAGAAATTGATTTGATTGCTAAGCTATTGGGTCATTAAGTTGCTTGAAATATCCTTTTTGCAAATGTTCATTGATGAGGCAATCTGGGACTCTACTAAAAACTTGCATTAGAATGGAAGAAAATATAATCAGCATTGTACATGTTACAGGAATAATTTTTGTGTGAAACTATATGTGATTTGAAGATATAAAGGATGTTCCCTTCCTTTTTGAGTATTTTTCTAAATACTTTAATTTCATTACTAAAAATTTCTTTTTTTGCATTAAACATTGAAGAAACCCTGAGGAGTGAGATGACAGATGTCCATGTCTATGAAACTTTGCCCAGAAAGAATGGACTTCATGAAGTGCGGTAGTATTGAGCTTATGAACACAGTTGAAGTAAACACAGATGAAGTACACAAAGGAAGGTATTAAGAGATTGGACAAACTGTGCCTTCTTCAAATTTTTGCAAAAAAAGTGACATTTGTGACCTTTTCAATAAAATTCAAAGAAAATATAACACTGGAAAAAGAAGTTCACTGGGCTTGGAATCCAAGGTCCTAGTCCTGATTATGTTTACCCATCCTGTGTCCTAGGGCTGGTCAGTGACCTCCTATGAGAAAACTACTCATTCATAAAAGAAATGGAAATTTGAGTCAATGCTCTCTAGACTCTAACATTGTATATTATAATTTAAGTAGTTTTAATATTATCAAATTTTCAGTGAAAACATAATACAAACTGATTAATTATATTTCTCTTTTAATTAGTATTGTTCAAATTAATTGTTTAGTCACATAGATTTTCTTGATTATTTTTGATGGTGCCTTTCCAGTTATGGCTCTATTTGGGAATTGTGGAAGTTGTGTTACCAACTGTACCTTTATATATGTCAGAGTGGAAAGAACATCCACTTTCAACTTTGCCACAAGGTTCAGGAAATTCCATTTTGCTTCTTCCACCTTACTTTCATTAACTGAGGTCTTTTTAGCTATTCTATTTCATCCTTTTCTGTTGAACCCAAATATAAGTATATCATTGATGTGTATATTTTAGTTTTCATATTTTTTCAGAGAAAACAGAATTGTTCTAAAGAGTTCTCATACAGTAATATTTTAATAAAACAAACTCATAAAGTCCTTTAAGTATTTTTGATGCATTTTGATGCATATTTGAATCTCATAATCCTGTTCATAACTATTTTTGGATATCCCTTTTTTTTTGGTGGTACTGGGGTTCCTAGAAGCCCTTCTACCTCCAGGCTACACTCCCAGACCTATTTTTACATTTTTATTTGGAAACAGAGTCTCCTAAGCCAGCATGCGTGGGTGGCTTTGAACATGCGCAATTCTCCTGTCTCTGCCTCCCAAGCGCAGGGATTACAAGACTGCGCCACCACGCCTAGCAAGGATATCTTTTTTTTTTTTTTTGAAGGGCTGGAAATCAAGCCTAAGTTCTTGTACATGGTAGGCAAGTCTTCTATATGCATACAACCTTTTTAAACTGAATCAAGAAGAGATAGAAAGTTTAAATCAACCAATATTAAAGAAATTGAATCAGCAATAAAGATACTACCAGCAAATAAAAACACAGGACCAGATGGTTTACAAGTGAATTTTAGAAAACATTTATAGAAGAGCTAATTTCAATGCTCCTCAATCAATATCATAAAATAGAAAGAAATAAGACTCTTTCAAATAAAATCTATGAGGCCAAAATTACATTAATACCAAAACTAAATAAAGACAGCTCAAAAAAAATATAGACTCATATCACTGATGAACTTAGACAAAACTGTTAAGCAAAATACTAGCAAAGCACATTCAAAACAACATCAAGAAAATTATACACTGTGACCAAATTAGGTTCATCCTAGGGAGGCAATCTGGTTCAACATATGCAAAACAATCCATATTTTACCACAGAAACAGAGCCAAAGACAAAAATCACATGATCATTTCAACAGACACTGAAAAAGCATTTGCTAAAATCCAACACATATTTATGCTCAAAACACTACAGAGAATCAAAACAGAAGAAACATATCTCAACATCATAAAGGCAATATACAGTAGGTCCATAATCAAAATCATAGTAAATGAAAAAAAAAAACTCTGAGAGTTCCTTCTAAAACAGGAACAAGACAAGGATGTCCATCATCACTACTTTTTTCAGTATAGAACTTGAGAATCTAGCTAGAGCAGTAAGCCAAGAGAAGGATATAAAAGGTGTCCAAATAGAAAAAGAATAATTAAAACTATCCCTAGTTTCAGATGAGATAATATTATATTAGAAGACCTAACAAACGCAGCCAAAAAGCAAATAACAGATCAAAAGTTCAGCAAAGTGGATGCAAAATCAATCTTTAAAAGTCAGAAGCTTAGGGACTGAGCAAGATTATGACTCTGGGACACAACACATCTCAGTCTCTGTAACCTACAGATGAGATTCAACTACCATGAAGGCAGCCCCTTGATAAGAAAACCAAACACTTAAATGACAAACTAAACTGAAATAAATTGAACCATGGTGGAACAAAAAAACAGAGGTTAGCAAAGTGCCTATGCACCTGTCTCACCTGGAATTCTACTTAGCAGTAAAGAACAAAATTACATCATTTGCAAGAAGATGTAAGGACTTGTAAAACATTATGTTAAGTGAGATTAGCCAATCACAGAAAGAGAAGCGCATATATTTCCCTAATATCCGCAAGCTATGTAGTAATTGAGATATCAGAAGAGAAATCTTGGTGGAGCCAGGGAAAAAAGGGTAGGGGAGGAGAAAGACTGAAGTTTATTACTGAACATACTACCATTGACTATGTGTATACGTGTAAATATATCCATGTCAGTCTTGGTACTTGGTATTGAGATGGAGGGAAAAGAAGAGGCAGGGCTGGTACCAAGTACTATGTGCATATAGTCATTGTAAACATGATGTACATTATGATGTGACATTACAATGCACCAATAAAAGCATAAAAGCTGGTCATGGTGATGTGGGTTTATAATCCCAGTACTTTGGAGCCTGAGACAGGAGGATCAGAAGGTTCGCAGACAGCCTCAGCTACTTAGTGAGCCCCTCCAAAACTTAGTGAGACCTTGTTTCAAAATAAAGACTAAAAAATAGGGCTGGGGTATAGCTCAGAGGTAGAATGTTCCTGAATTCCATCCTCAGTACCACAGGAAAACCATAAATAAAGAATTTCAATAAATTTCTAGAAACAAATAAAAACAGAGATACAACATATCAAAACCTCTGGTACACTTTGAAGGTAATATTATGAGGAAAATTCATAGCACTGAGTGTTTACATAAGAAGAAAAAAAAATCAACTTTTAAATAACCTATGCCAGGCATGGTGGTGCATGCTTGTAATCCCCATGCTTGTTAGGTGGAGACAGGAGGATTGCACCTGTTCAAAGACAGCCTCGCTGGCTTAAGAGACCCTGTTACCAAATAAAAATATAAAATAGGTCTGGGAATGTAGCCCGGAGGTAGAAGGGTGCCCCAGTACCACCCCCCAAAAAAAGACACCCCAAAAAACCTAATGACACACCTCACAGCTTTGAAAAACAGAAGCAATCTAACCCCAAAGCCAGTAAAAGACAGGGAATTATTAAACTCAGAGCAATTAAAAAGAAAGATAAACCATTAGCCTACTTAACAAAAAAGAGAGAAACAACCCAAATTACAAAGATAAGAGATGAAAAAGGAGATATTTTCACGGACAGTTTAGAAACCCAGGGGATTATCAGAAACTACTTTGAAAAACTATACTCCAACAAAATGGAATATCTGGAAGAAATTTACAAATTTCTAGATAAGTACAACCTTTCTAAACTGAGTCAAGAAAATATAGAATATTGAAACCAACCAAAAATACTCAAAGAGTTTGAAACTGCAATAAAAATCCTACCATCAAAGAAAATCTCAGGATTAAATAGATTCCCAAGTGAATTTTATAAAACCTTTATAAAAGAGCTAATCCCAATCTTCCTCAATCTATTTTGTGAAATAGAAAAAAATGGGACTGTCCCCAAAAATTCTATGAAACCAACATCACATAAATAACAAAATCAAAAATAGCTCAAGAAAGGAAATATATAGGCCTGTAACTTTGATGAACTTGGACACAAAGCTGCTAAACAAAATATTAGAAACACACATTAAAAACTACATTAAGACAATCATATACTATGACCAAGAAGGGTTGATTCTAGGGATACAGGGCTGGTTCAACATACAAATATCCATGTAATTCATCACATAAACAGAACCAAGGAAAAGATCATATGATCATTTCAACTGAAGATGAAAAAGCATTTGACAAAATCCAAAATCCATTTATACTAAAAGCACTTCAGAGAATCAAAATATAAGAAACATACCTCAGCTTCATGAAGGCCATCGATAATAGGCCACAACTAACATAATATTAAATGGGGAAAACTGAGAATTTCCCCTAAAAACAGAAGTTCCTTCTAAAAACAGAAACAAGACAAGGATGTCCATTTTCACCACTTATTTTCAATATAGTACTTGACAATCTATCCAGAGCAATAAGGTAAGAAAGAGAAATCAAAGGAGTACAAATAGGAAAAGAAGAACTCAAACTTTCATTATTTCCAGATACTATACTTAGAAGAACCAACAAACTCAACCAAAAGTTTTATAGAACTGAACAACAAATTCAACAAAGTGTTTGAATACAAAGTCAATCTTTAAAAATCAGAAGATTTTCTGTATAACAAGCATATATCCACTGTGAACAAAATCCAGAAAACACTCCACTCACAATATCTCCCTAAAATACGTAGGAATAAACTTAACCAAGTAGGTAATAAAACTTATAAAAAGAAAATTATAAAACATTGATGAAAGAAATCTAAGAAGACCTTAGAAGATGGAAAGATCTTTCATGTTCCTGGATAGGCAGAATAAATATCATCAAAATGGCCACACTTCCAAAAGTGATCTATAGATTCAAAGCAATGCCCATTAAATTATGAAGATCATTTCTTACAGACATAGAAAATTCAGTCCTTAAATTCATTTGGAACAACAAAAAAACCAGAATAGATAAAGTCGTTCTCAGCAACAAAAACCATGCAAGAGGAATCACAATACCTGACTTTAAGCTATACTACAAAGCCCTTGTAATAAGAACAGCATGGTACTGGCACAAAAACATATATATATATTCAATGGAGAAGAATAGAAGACTCAGAAACAAATCCACAAACTTACAGCCAATTGATTTCTGACAAAGGGTCAAAAAACATACACTGGAAGAAAAATAACCTGTTCAACAAATGGTGTTGGCAAAACTATGCAGAAAAATGAAAATAAATTCCACTTTCTCACCCTGCACAAGAGTCAATTCAAGATGGATCAAAGACTTGGAAATTATACCAGATGCCTTGAGGTTCTTTGAAAAGAGAATAGGTCTAGCTCTGCAACACATAGGCATAAGTAAAAACTTTCTCAAGAGGACCTCAAAGGCACAAGAAACTAAAAGGCAAATCAGTACATGGGACTGCATTAAACTGAAGAGCTTCTGTACACCAAAGGAAACTATCAAGAAGCTAAACCGAGAGCCAAAGTGAATGGGAGAAAATTTTTGCCAACTACTCCTCTGATAGAGGGCGAATAACTAAAATATACAGAGAACTTAAGAAACTCCACACTAAAATAACAAATAACCCAATCAAAAAATGGGCAAGTGAACTATCTTCTTGAAAGATGTTAGATATTTCATGAAAGAATAAATTCAAATGGCCAATAAATCCTTGAAAAATTGATCAACATCATTAGTAATCAGAAACATGCAAATCAAAACTACCCCCAGATTTTCACCTAACTCCAACCAGAATGGCAATAATTTAAAACACAAACAACAACAAGTGCTTGTGAGGATGTGGAGAAGTGGCAACTCTAATACATTGTTGCTGAAATTGAGGCCGGGCATGGTGGCGCAGGCTTGTAATCCCCACACTTGGGAGGTGGAGACAGGAGGACCGCTCAGGTTTGAAGCCAGTCTCACTGGCTAAGAGACCCTGTTTCCAAATAAAAAACATAAAATAGGTCTAGGAGTGTACCCTGGAGGTAGAATGCCAGTACCACCAAAAAAAAAAAAAAAAATTGCAAATTAGTGCAACCACTTTGGAAAACAGTATGGAGGATCCTCAAAAGAATGGAAACAAACTTACATATAATCCAGAAATACCCCTTCTGGTTATCTACTCAAAAAAATGGAAACCAAACTACCATGTGCATCTATGTTCATAGCTGCACAATTCACCATTGCCAAACTTTGGAAGTAGCCAAGATGTCCATCAACAGATGAATGGATTACAAAACTATGGGATATGTACACAATGGAATTCTCCTCAGCCATAAAAACACAGTTATGCCATTTACAGAGAAATCAGTGGAACTGGAGAACATTGTGCTATGTGAGATTAGTCAGTCACAGAAAATAAGAAATCAGATACTCACCTTAATATAATGGGAGAGGAAAAGAGAGAAATTCTCCAAAGCAAATGATGTACATTCACAAAAATATCAATGTCAATCACTAAGACAAACATGAGAAGGAGGAAGAGTAGGGAATGGTACAGGAATTGGGTAAGGGCTAATTGGGTGATGTGTGCATGAATACCTCCGCCATCTTGTACCCCATTAAGATGTGTGACTACGGTGCACTAAGAAAAATTTAAAAATAAAGAATTTCAACTTCTAAAAGAAATAAAAAACAAATAAAACTTTTCCTGTATGCCAACCATAAAGTAACTGAAAAAGTTATCCAGAAAATAATTCCACTCACAATACCCCACAAAACAGTAAAATACTAGCTGGGCATGGTGGTGCATGCTAGTAATCCCAGCATTCCGGAGGCTGAGACAGAAGGATTGTGGTTTTCATACTGCCTCAGCTACTTAGTGAGCCACTTTGCAACTCAATGAGACCCTGTTTCAAAAATAAAAAATAAAAAATGGGGCAGGGGGTGTAGCTCGGATGTCAAATGCCCCTGGGTTCCATCCCCAGACACTAAAAAAAAAAAAAAAAAGGTAAAATACTTAGAATTAAACTTAACCAAGGAGGTAAAAAACCTCTACAGCAAAAGTTATAAAACATTTAAAAAATTCAAAAATACCTTAGGTCTTCTATGCTCTTGGATAGACATGATAAATATTATTAAAATGACAATTCTTCAAAAAGTGATCTACAGATTTGACACAATATCCATTAAATTACCAAGGTCATTCCTCAAAGACATTGCAATAACTTTCATTAAATTCATTTGAAACAACAAAACCCCAGAATAGCCAAAGTAGTTCCATAAATAAGAACCATGCAGGAGGCATCACATACCTGACTTCTAATTATACTACAAAGCCATAGTAATAAAGAAAGCATGCTATTATCACACAGACCAATGGAGCAGTATAGAAAACTCAACAAATCCACAAACTTAGAGTCAACTGATTTTGACAAAAAGGCTGAAAAACATACCTGAAAAAGTTTTTCTCTCAAACAAATGTTTTTGGCAAAACTGCAGAAAAATTACAATAAACTTCACTTTTTCACTCTGGACAAGAATTAGTTCAAGATGGAAAAAGACCTGGAAATTAGACCAGAGACCTTGTAGCTACTTGTATAAGGCATAGTTTCAACACTGCAACATATAGGAACAGGTAAAAACTGTCTTAGCAAGATGCCAAAGGCACAAGAAACTAAAAGTCAGATCAATATGTGAGATTGCGTTAAACTGAATAGCTTCTGTACAGCAAAGGAAAGTATCTAGAATATCAAAAAAACCCTAGAGAATAGAATATTTTTGCTGACTACTCCTCTGATAGAGGACTAATATCTAGAATATACAGATAACTCAAGAAACTCACTACTAAGGAAATAAAAAATCCACTCAAAAATGGGTAATTGAACTATATAAATACTTCAGAGAAAAAGAATTTCAAGTAGCCAGTAAATGTATGAAAAATGCTCAACATCATTTGCAATCAGAGAGATGCAAATCAAAATTACCCTGAGATTTCACCTACCCCCAATTACAATTGCAATTATTAAAAGCACAAACAACAACAAATGCTGGTGAGGGTGTGGAGAGGTAGAAACACTAATACGTAGTTGATGTAATTGCAAATTAGTGCAATAACTTTGGAAAGCATTTTGGAGGATTCTCAGAATAATGGAATATCATGTGATCCATCCATACCACTTCTGGTATCACTCAAAAGAATGGAAACCAAATTACTAAACTAATGTAGGTATATCTATATTTTATCAGCATAATTCATAATTGCCAAACTAATGTACTTCATTAAGATGTATCATTAAAATTCACCAGTAAAATGGGATGGAATAGCAATGAAATTATATTAAGTGCATAAGATGTTATTGTTTTAAGTTATTTACAATTTGTGTAACTTGTCAGCTCTTGAAGAGCAGGAATTGGGCTTGTGCATAATTAATCCTTGTATGTGAATGACTTTGCTCTGGTGGAGTAGGTTACACACTAGTTTTGGGGGCCTGGCTCTGCCATTTACTAGCCCTGTGTCCCTAGGGAAGTTATTATTCCTGCCCGACTTCTGAATTAATTTATGTGAACTTTAATGTCCTTATATGAGTAATAACAGCAATTACATTATTTCTCTGTTACAGGAAATCAATAAAGAGAATCATGTAGTATTTTTGAAAACTCAATAATTACTAATTTATTTATTCATTTCTGAGGTCTTAGTTAATAATGAATATTATTAGTATCAAATGCATTACATTATCTATTGTGTATGTTCTTTTTTTTATAAATGGTCTTTTTTTTCATCCCACTGTCCATAATCAATTTATTTGAAGCTGTCTCAGTCAACTACTGCTTCTATAAAAAGAAATCTTACACTGGCTAATTTAGTAATAATATAAATTTTTTAAATCACAGATTTAAAATGGAAAAAGTCTAACATCAAGATCCTGGCAGATTTTGTGTCTCCTGAGGGTCCAATCTTTTTTGTAAGAGCACATCTTGTTCCTTTGTTTTTTGCAGTAGATGAACCCTGTACTCTTCTATGGTGGAAGGGACTGAGGGACGGATAAGTGACTGGACCCTCCCTTCATCCCATTTTCTAAGATTACTCATCCCAGTTCTTCAAGCTCTCATGAATTAATTACTTCCTTAAAGGCCTCAACTCATAATGCTATCATATTGGGTGTTAAGTTCCAACACAAGAATTTTGGAGGAACACTGCTATTGTCTGAATGTGTCCCCAAAATTATGTGTTAGAAATGTAATTTCCCATGCAACAGTGTTGGATGATAGGGCTTTGGGAAAGTATTTATATCATAATGTCTCTGCCTTCATGAATTGATTGATGTTCTTTTAAAATAGTTTGACAGAAAGTGATTGTCCCTTTTTGCCTATCCATATTCTGCCACTTTGAGTTCACAGCATTCTTCTCTAGAGAGGATGGAACATGACAGTGTTATCTAGGAAGTAGAAACCAAACTCTCACTGAACATTAAACTATAATCTTAAGCTTTCCAGCCTCCAGAACTGTGAAAAATAAATCCCTATTCTTATTTCCTTTATCATTACATTATATAATTTTTATTTATTGATATATTGTAGTACCACTATTCTTTATAAGTAGTAAAGTCTCAGCTATCCTGTCATAGCAGCATAAATGGCATAAGGAAGATACATACATTCAAACCAGAGGAAAATGTTTTATGATTATGTATTTCCATTATTATTCATGATAGTGAGCATGTAGGAACCCTCAAAAATGTAACCGCATGAAAGAAGACATCTCTGTTTTGTTCACTCACATGTATTTTATATATTTCTCCCAGACACCCAGTAGGTGATCATAAAAAATTTTTTGAACGGTTATAAAAAGTAACTAGGACTTGGAATTTAAGCATACTATTTAATGTCAAAGTGTTTTGAAAGCAACAGTGATGACTAAATGTAACACTATAATCCAAGAATAGAGAAAATTTTTGAATTATCTACTTTTTGCCATTATAATTTAGGTGTCAAGAACATCGGCATTGATCCATGGGCCTGTGATCTTACTAGAGTTAGGATCACAAGTGTTTTTCAATGGTCTACCTGATAAAGACTTGGTCCCTAGTATGGTGCTATTGGGATGGTATAAATTCTTCAAGAAATAACACTTTCTGGGTGTTTTTTAGATCACTGAAAGAATGTCCTTGATGGGGAGGGATGAGACCAGGGTCTCCTCTTTCTCCTTTTTGTTTTCTGGCCATGAGGTGAGCAATATTGCTCCACCACATGTTCCTCTGATAGTATATTGCTTCACCACAAGGCCTACAAAGAAAGGAGCCAAACAAATATGGTCTGAAACTTTCAAAATTGAGCCAAAGTAAATCTTTTCTCTTTATAGTTTGATTATTTAGGTATTTGTTAGAGTAACAGCTGACAAAAAGTGTCTTATGTACATGTTATTAACAAAGTAAGAAGACTCACCCATGGAAAAACTGAAGTGCATGGTATTAAATTATCTCAGATTAATGTTAATTCACAAACACTGAGTATCTCTATTGTGTGGTAGGTAAAAGTTCTTCAAACTCAGGGAGGTACAATTCTAAGGTATTGAAATTTAAACTTTCTGTTCTCTTAAAAATTAGTTTTCAAGAGGAAACCATTAGATTTAAAACTTCTTCAACAAAATTTTGTTTTCTTGGGTATATATGATTTTTGTATATAGGATAGACAAATATGGATATGAAAAAAGGACATAATTGATTCTCAATAAGTGCATATGAGGTTTCATATTTGGTAACAAAAATGTTCTAAAACTAATTTATAAAGATGATTTAAATAATTTTACCAAATTTAGCAAATTTACTAAAAAGAATTGAATGATAAAAATGAAAGGGGATTATATGATATTCAAATATTCCTCCATAAAATGATTTCAAAACAGGAACAAAAACATAGTTCTGAAAATTGATACTCTACTCTGTGCCATAGAGTTCAATCTTAAAATATTAGTTATTTGGTTATTTTCATCCTCATGATTATCCTCAGTTAAATTATATCTTTAATACTAATAATATAGAGATGTAGTGTAACTTGTATTTTGAGAATCATTAGAAAATGGACTATTTCTTCTTTCATGGTTGTAAATAATGAAAGCAGTATAAGGATATGTTTATTTTTGTTTTCATTTAACCTCAACCTGAGTATGATAACATATACCTGTAATCTCAGTATTTGGGAGGCTCTGCAATTTAGAAAGATCTTATCAACCTCTGCAACTTAGAAAGTCTCTCAACAATTTAGTGAGTTTGTTTTTTCAAAATAAAAAAAATATAAAATAAAAGGACTGCCAGGCATGTTGGCACATGTTTATAATTCTACCATGCAGTAAACTGAGAAAGGAGGATTGCGGTTTTCGAGGATAGCATCAGCTACTACTAAATGAATGCCCACTGGAAATAAGTGAGACCCTGTTTCAAAATAAAGAATAAAAATAGAGCTAGGGTGTAGCTTGGAGGTAGAATGTGCCTATAAAATGCCTCTGGGTTCCATACCCATATCATAAAAGGAGGGGGCTGAGGCAGTGTAGCTCAGAGCTAGTATACCCCTAAGTTCGACCCCCAGTACCAAAAAATAAAAATAAAAGTATATCAACTCCATGGCAGAATATTACATTGTGTATAGATGCTACGTTTTCTTTACCTATTCATTAGCTGATGGATATTTAGTTTGATTTTATTTGTTGTTTAGCGTGAATAGTGCTGCAATGAATATGATAGTTTATATGTCTTTTCTAAATCCTAATTTCATTTTCTTTGTATATATTGATATACCCAGTATTGAGATTTCTGGTTCATATAGTAGTTCTACGAAAAAATTCTATTTTGATTTTACTTTCTGGCACTGAGAATTGAACTCAGGCATTTTACAACTGAGGTACACTCTAACCCAAGTTTTATTTTGAAACACAGTCTCTAAGTTGGTACACATTAGCCTCAAACCTGTGATTTTCCTATCTCAGCCTCCCAAGTACTTGGGTTATAGGCATATACCATAATTCCTGGCCCACCTCTGATTTTTTGAAGAACTTCCATCCTGATTGTTATAATGCTTATACATTTATAGCAACATGGATGGAACTCAGTCATTATATTAAATAATGAGTCAGGCATATAAAGACAAATATCACATGATCTCACTCATGTGGAATATAAAAAGTTGATACTAAATTTGAAGTAGAATGATGGTCACCAGAGATGGGAGGGAGGGAGAGTAGGAAATATTTGAACAATAGGTGATAATTTTCAGTTATATAGGAGCAAGAATTCCTGATTTACTATTTACTGCACAGTAGTCTGACTAAATAACAGAAAATATAAATATTTTTGAATGTTTAAACCATGAAGAAATGATAAATGTTTGAGAAGGTATGTTTAACCCGATTTGAATATTATACATCTCCATGTAATGAAATATCACAAAGTGTCCCATTAGTATGTATTTTTACATGCTTTATGAATCAATAAAAATAAATTTAAATATGAATATAAAAAGAAAAAGAAATAAAAAAGAAAAATCCAGTTGCATGCTAATTAGCTTCATTTAGCCATTCCATGATGCATATGTATAACAAAACATTGTGTTTTGCATAATAAATATATGCAGTTTTACTTGGAAATTAAACAAACAAAAATTTCTCTCAATTTGTATGATGTTTTGATTCCATTTTTAAATATCAAATAACATTCTTCTTCAAATGCATTCATCAATTTACTTGTTACATTGTTTGAATAGTCTTACACTGGAAATGTTCAGAATATTTGCAAAAAGCAATTATCTTTATCTATATTGCTCCAAAGTGCTTTTATAGATGTGTCTTAAGTATTTGTGTCATTGCAGACATATGCTAAAAATGACTGTTTTCTAGATTTAGTCAAGAATTATTATTTAAAATATACTCTGTGAAAGAAATCTATAATGAAAAAGTACATTATGTTAATAACTTTCAAACATTTTAATTTTTTTTCTTCATAAAACAGGTATGATATTTCAAGGTCAGCTTGAACTTATTGTGTGTTTATGTGTGTCTATATGTATTAGAAAGAAAAAAGTAAATATCTCTACTTACAATTATATTTTTCATATAGAAAACTTCCAATAATTCTGAAAACAAACTTGTAGAACAAATGAGTAAATTTTTTAAGGTTTATGGTAGAATATAAACCCAAAATAATGTGATAGATTAAATTATTTAATTTATGAATTTTAAACCAGTTTTTTGTAACTGGAATAAATCTCAGTTGATTGAATTATATAATTAATACATTGTTGAATTTGATTTGTTAATATTTTGATAAATTTTTAATCTATGGTTATGAGAGATTTTGATCAGTCATGTTCATTCTTACAATGAATATGGTTTTCATATTAATGGAAACTATTTTTATGCTGAAAAGTACCAAATGTGGGGTGTAACTTAGCCATAAAGAGCAAAATCAAGTCACTTTTAGGGAACTGTAAATGGAAATCATAATTCTAATTAAAATAAGGCTGATTCAGAAAGACAAGTATCACATGTTTTCTCCTATGTGCAATTTACGAGAAAAAGTTACCAAAAGAACAGAGACTTAGAAGAAAAGGAAGGGGCCTGGAGTGGAGGGAAGGATTAGAAAGGGGATGGGGATCAACATGATAAAAATGTTATGTGCATGCACAAATATGCTAAAAAATATATAACTGTATAATTAAAATAAAAATGAATAAAACGTGTGGGTTTTGGATTGAAGAATCAACATAATATAAAACAACAATTTTTATAAAATGATGTATAGGACTAATACAGTTCCTATTAAAATCCAAGCAATATTATTTTATATAGAGAAAGTTATTAAAATATATAAGGAAATGTTGGCTTTAGGTTTATTGTATATTGCCCTAATGTTGTTGAAATACATTTCTTCTATTCCAATTTTTGCAGTGTTTTTAACATGAATGGGTGTTGGATTTTGTCAAATGGTTTTTTAGTATCTATTGATATGATCATGTGATATTTAGTCTCAGTTCTATTCATGTAGGGAATAATGTGTGTTGATTTGCATATGTTGAACCAGCCTTGCTTTTCTGAGATGAAACCAACTTGGTTGTGATGTACAATTCTCTTGATTTTGTTTTGAATGTGTATAACTAGTATTTTTTTAGACATTTTTCATCTATGTTCATCAAGGATACTGGTCTATAATTTTCCTTTCTTGAGGTATTTGGGGGATTAATGTGATACTGTCCTTGTAGAAGGAATTTGGGAGAATTCCATGTCTTTCAGTTTCTCAGAACAAGTTGTGAATTATTGGTAGTATTTCTTCAATGAAGGTTTTGTAGAATTCAGCTGGAAACACATCAGGGCGTGAGTTTTACTTTGATGGCAGAATTTTTATTGCTATTTCTATTTCTTTGCTTGCTATTGGTTGGTTTAGGCTTCCTATGTTCTCTTGATTCATTTTATGTAGGTTATATGTGCTTAGAAATGTATTGATTTCTTCCATGTTTTTCAATTTATTGGAGTATACATTTTCAAAATAGTTTCAAACAATCCTTTAAATTTCCCCTCTCTGTGCAGATGTCTCCTTTTTATTTCTGATTTTAATAATTTCAGTTGATTCTCTCTTCCTTTTGGTTAGGTTGGCCAGGAGTTTGTCAAACTTTTTTTTAAATTTATTTTTATTGGTGCATTGTAATAATATATCACATTGGAATACAGGACTTGAGAGGATATACAAGCACACATCATCCAATTAGCCCTCATCCAGTCCCCATCCCATTCCCTCCCCCTCCCTCGATCCCATGCTTGTTTGGTAATTAACTTTGATACATTTGTTTATGTACCTCCTGTGTTTTAAAGAGGCTCCATCCACGCCTATTCCATACCCTCTGATTGGTCACCTTAATTGCTTCACAATAGGGCCCTTTCTATAGCTCGACCTCTTCCTGTTGCCCCTTTCCTCCTAGTTATTGCAGATTAGGGGAAGCATCTGGTTTTTATTTTCTGTGATATTTCTCTGTGCATGCCGCGTTGCAAGTACCGATCCCACTCTTGACAGCCCCAGTAGTGGCCTGGCCACCTGGTGGACTGATCCAGACCTCGCTGGCTCAAGCAATGGCCTTGCCTCATGGGAGGACCTGAATCTGGCCTTGCTGGCCCCCACACTGGTCTAACACCTTGGCTGGCTCCAATACCAGCCTCAGATGCCCCAGCACCAGCCTAGCCTCAAGGCAGGCTCCGTCCCAGCCTCGCTGACCCTGGCACCGGCCTAACCCCTCGACAAGGTCCTCTCCTGGCCTCGGAGGCCCCAGCACCAGCCTTGCCTCATGGCAGGCTCCAATCCCAGCTTCACTGGCTCCGGCACCGGCCTAATCTCTCGGCAGGCTGCAATCTCCGCCTCAGAGGCCCCAACACCCGCCTTGCCTCACGGAATGCTCCAACGTTGGCTGCTGGCTCCGGTACCAGCCTAAACCCTCAGCAGGATCCAATCATGGCCTTGGAGGCCCCAGCTCCAGCCTTGCCTCATGGCAGGCTCCAATCCCCGCCTCAGTGGCCCCAGCACCGGCCTTATCCCTTGGCAGGCTTCGATCCCGTCCTCGGAGGCCCCAGTAATGGCCTTGCCTCACAGCAGGCTCCAATGCTGGCTGTTGGCCCCAGCACCGGTCTAACCCCTTGGCAGGCTCCGATCCTGGCTTTGGAGTCTCTACCATTGGCCTTGCGTCATGGCAGGCTCTGATCCCAGCCTTGCTGGTCCCAGCACCTGCCTAAACCCTCGGCAGGCTCCAATCCTGGTCTTGGAGGTCTCAGTAGCGGCCTTGCCTCACGGAAGGCTCCGATGCCGGATGCTGGCTCCGGCAATGGCCTAACCTCTCAGCAGGCTCCGATCCCGGCCTCGGAGGCCCCAGTACCAGCCTTGCCTCATGGCAGGCTCCGATGCTAGCCGCTGGCCCCGGCATCGGCCTAACCCCTCGGCAGGCTACAATCCCAGCCTCAGAGGTTCCAGTAGCATCTTGCCTCATGGCTGGCTCCAATGCCGGCTGTTGTCCGCGGCACCAGCTTTACCCCTTGGCAGTATCCGATCCCGTCCTCGAAGGCACCAGCACCAGCCTTGCCTCACAGCAGGCTCCGATCTCAGCCTCGCTGGCCCTGGCACCGGCCTAACCCCTAGGCAGGCTCCAATCCTGGCCTCGGAGGCCCCAGAACCGGCCTTGCCTCATGGTAGGCTCTGATCCCGGCCTTGCTGGCCCCAGCACTGACCTAACCCCTCGGCAGTCTCCAATCCTGTCCTCGAAGTCCCCAGTACTGTCCTTGCCTCACTGCAGGCTCCGATCACGGACTCACTGGCCCCAGCACCGGCCTAACCCCTCGGCAGGCTCCGATCCTGGCCTTGGAGGCTCCAGCACTGGCCTTGCCTAACGGCAGGCTCCAATCCCAGCTTTGCTGTGTCCGTCGCCTGCCTCACCCCTCTGCAGGCTCCAATCTGTGCACCCTCTTCGTCCAGCCATTTGTCCCATGTTCTTGAGGGTGCATGGTGGTATCATACTGCCTCTGGGGTTATTACTTCAAAGGTTCCAGTTGTAATGCATCAGATCTCTGCCTCCCTGAGTACTAGCCACTGCCATTTCCACTGCCTCCACCATTTCAAACCTTTCCCAAGCTCTTTTTCCACTCTGAATGTTGTCCAGTGTTCCTAAGCATGCGCAACGGTAGCATTCGATGTTTGGTGTAATTTCTCCAAAACATAAGGTGTGTAGGATCTGATTTTTGCTTCTCCTAAATACAAGTCTCTACCACCATCGCGAAGACTGCTTCCAACACCGCCTTTCTCCTAGGTCTCAGCTAAACTCTCTTCTTACAGGTGATGTCCAAGATTCTTAAGAATGCAGAGAAGAAGCAGTCCTCCTTCACGGGGAATTTTTCCAAAAGTTCCAGTTCATTTGAATAAGTTTTGTCTGCATCTCCAGTATCCTGGCATCCGCTACAGCCTTCTTGACCCCTCTCTGATATTTTTTCTTTTTTTTTAATAAGAGAAGACAGTATGTGTGGTTTGAGGAGGTTGTGGGATCAGGCACTCAGTATCACTGTGATCCTGGCCTGGTTTCCCCAGGGGTCCAGCGTGCTCCGCACACCACCGCCTGGGGCCCAGGGCCTTGTGACCAGGCCCCGGTTTCTCCAGGGGTCTGGTGTGCTCTGTGGGGTCCGGCCCGGGACCCAGAGTCCTGCAACCCAGACCAGGGCTCTTCCGGGCTCCAGCGTACCCCACCTGACCCCCACCCGGGAACCAGGGCCTTGAGACCTGGCCCCGGTTTCTCCAGGGGTCTGACATGCTTTGCGTGATCTGGCTCAGGGCCCAGAGTCCTGCAACCCGGGCCCTTGTCAATCTTTTTAATATTTTCAAATAATCAGCTTTTTGTTTTGTTGATTCTTTGAATAGTATTTTGTTCTTTATTTCATTTATTTCTGCTCTGATATGAATAATTTCCTGCCTTCTGCTAGCTTTAGGATTGGACTGTTGGAGTCTTTCTAGGTTTTTGAGATGTGTCATTAGGTTGTTTACTTGAAAATAAACACAAAGTCAACATCATTTTGAATGAGGAAAAACTGCAAGAATTTTCCCTAAAACCAGAAACAAGACAAGGATACCCACTATCACCACTCCTTTTCCATATAGTCCTCAATACTCTTGCCACAACAATAAGACAAGAAATTCAAAGAGGAAGAGAGGAATTAAAACTATCCTTATTTGCAGATTAAATGGTCCTTTATCAAGAAGACACAAAGAACTCAACCAAAAGACTTCTGGAGCTGATTAAACAATTCAGCAAAATTTCAGGATACAAAATCAATCTAAAGAAATCAGTGGCTTTTCTTTATGCTAACAATGAATCCATAGCGAAGAAATAAATAAAACAATTCCATTCACTATAACCTCAAAACCAATAAAATACCTAGGAATAAACCTAACCAAAGATGTAAAAGACCTCTACAAGAAAAACTATAAAACATTAAAGAAAAAAATTTAAGAAGACTTTGGAAGATGGAAAGATCTCCCTTGCTCATGGATAGGCAGAATAAACATAAAAATGTCCATTCTGCCAAAAGTGATCTACAGATTCAATGCAATTCCTATCAAAATACCAATGACATTCTCATAGACCTAGAACATTAAGTCATGAATTTTGTATGGATAAAAAAAGACCCAGAATAGCCAAAGGAATTTTCAGCAATAAGAACCAGGCAGGAGGCATCACAATCCATGACTTTATTATAGTACAGTGCAACAGTAGTAACAACAGCATAGTACTGGCACAACAACAGGCAGACTGACCTGTGTAATACAATAGATGATACAGAAACAAATCCACACATCTATAGTCAATTGATCTATGACAAAGGGAACAAACTCATACATTGGAGAAAAGACAGCCTTTTCAACAAATGCTATTGGGAAAACTAGCTATTCATTTGTAGAAAGATGGAACTAAATCCTTATCTTTTATTATGGATAAGAATCAATTAAGATGGATCAAAGAATGAGAAATTGGACCAGATACTGTGGAGTTATTAGAGGAGGGCATAGGCTCAACACTTCAACATATAGGCACAGGTAGTAACTTTCTCAACAAGACCTGAAAAACACAGGAAACTTTAAAAAAATGAATAACAAGTGGGATGGTATCAAACAAAAATCTTTCTTCTCATCAAAGTAAACCATCAAGAACCTAAAGAGAAAGCTGACAGAATGGAAGAAGATCTTTACCAGCTACCACTCTGATAGAAAACAAATGTTCAGAATATACAAAGAGCCCAAAAGACTCTACACTAGCAAAACAAATAACCCAATTAAGAAATGGGGAACTGAATTGAATAGATCCTTCACAAAATAAGATATATAAATGGCCAAAAGATACTTGAAAAGATGTTCAACATCATTAGCCATCAGGGAGATGGAAAGCAAAATTACACTGAGATTCCATCTAACCCCAATCACAATGACAAATATAAGGAAATCAAATAACAACAAATGATTGTGAGGATGTGGCAAAAGAGGAATCATTTTACACTGTTGGAGGGAGTACAAACTAATTCAGCCACTATGGATATCAGTGTGAAGATTCCTTAAAATCTGAGATATAGAGAATAGATCCATCATATGATCCAGCTATATGACTCCTGCATATTTGTCCAAAGGGGTTGAAATCAGAGAACTACAGTAACATATGCATACCATGTTCATAGCAGTACAATTTGTAATAGCCAAAAAATGGAATCAACCTAGGAGTTCATCAACAGATGAATGAGGAGTTGAGGCCATTTACATATACTGTGCTTATAGCAACATCATAATTAGTTGGGTAAAACTTTGAGAAATCCCCCTAAAAACAGGAACAAGGCAAGTATGTCCATTATCACCACTTAACTTCAATATATTACTTGAGACCCTAGGCAGAGCAATAAGGCAAGAAAAGGAAATAAAAAGAGTTCAAATAGAAGAAGAACTCAAAGTTTCACTATTTACACATGACATGATACTATATCTAGAGAACCCAAAAAACTCAACCAAAAGACTTATAGACCTGATCAACAAATTCAGCAAAGTGTCTGGATACAAAATCAATGTTAAAAAAATCAGAAACTTTTCTGTACACCAACCATAAAGCCACTGAAAAAGAAATTCATAAAATACTTCCACTCAGGATTTTCCACAAAAATATTAAATACTTAGGAATAAACTTAAGCAAGGAGGTAAAAGACCTCTACAAAAAATATTATAAAACATTGATAAAAGAAATCGAAGAATACCTTAGAGATGTAAAGATGTTCCATGTTCATGGATAGGCAGAATAAATATCATCAAAATGGCCATACTTCCAAAAGTGATCTACAGATTCAACACAATAACCATTAAATTTATAAGATCATTCTTCAAAGACATAGAAAAATCAGTCTTAATTTCATTTGGAATAAAAAAATGTCCAGAATAACCAAAGCAGTTATCAGAAAAAAAAACATGTGGGAGGAATCACAATACCTAACTTTAAACTATACCCCAAGCCATTGTATTAAAAATAGCATGGTACTGGCACAAAAACAGATATATAGACCAAAGAAGCAGAATGGAAGTCTCAGAAACAAATCCACACACTAACAGTCAATTGATTTTTGACAAAGGGTCCAAAAACATACACTGGAAGACAGAATTTGTTCAACAGATGGTGTTGACAAAACTGGTTAAACATATGCAGAAAAATGGAAATAAGTCCCACTGTCTCACCCTGCACAAGATTCAATTCAAGATGGATCAAAGACTTGGAAATTAGATCAGAGGCCTTGAAGCTACTTGAAAAGAACCTAAGTTCAATACTTCAACACATAGGCACAGATAAATATTTTCTTAATAAGACCCAAAGGCACAATAAACTAAAAGGCAAATCAATATGTGGGATTGCTTGAAATTGAAGAGCTTCTGTTCAGAAAAGGAAACTGTCAAGAATCGCAATAGAGAGCCAACAGAATGGGAGAAGATTTTTGCCATCTATTCCTCAGGTAATGGACTAATATCTAGAATATACAGAGAACTCAAGAAACTCAACACTAAAAAAAATAATCCATAAAAAATGGGCAAGTGAATTAATCAACACTTCATGAAAGAAGAAATTGAAATGGACAATAAATGCATGAAAAATGTTAATCATCATTGGCAATAAAAGACATGCAAGTCAAAAGTACCCTGAGATTTCACCTAACTCCAACTAGAATGACAGTCATTTAAAACACAAACAACAACAAATGCTTGTGAGGTTGTGAAGAAGTGGGAACTCTAAAACTGTTGGTGGGATTGCAAATTAGTGCAACCACTTTGGAAAACAGTATGGAGGATCCTCAGAAGAATGAGAACACATTTATCATTTGATCCAGCATTAACACTTCTGGGTATATACCCAAAAGAAAGGAAACCAAACTACCAAACTAATGAATGCATATCTATGTTCATAGCTGCAAAATTAACCATTGCCAAACTATGGAACCAGCCAAGATGTCCATCAACAGATGAATGGATTACAAATCTGTGGAGTATGTACACAATGGAGTTTTACTCAGCCATAGAAAAACACAATTACATCAGTTACAGGAAAATGGAAGAAACTGGAATATATTATGCTAAGTGGGATTAGTCAGTCCCCAAAAAGAAGAAATTGGATGCTTTCCCTATATTTGAAAGCTAAGGAGAAATGGGTCATAGGAGGAACTCTAGATGAAAAAGGTAATCCTATAGAGGAGCAAATAAGACAACCTAAATGAGGAGATGGGAGGGAGGAAGAAGGAAACACTCTAAAGGACATGATGTACTTAAACAAACATATCAATGTCAACCACTAAGCCAAACATGGGAAAGAGGGATGGGGAGGGAACAGGGTGGGGATTGGGTAGGGGTTAACTGGGCAATGTGTGCATGTATGTCTACACAAATTTTTATACCATTATGATGCATAAATACAATGCACCAATAATATTTTTAAAAAACAGATGAATGGATTGCAAAATTATGGGAAATATACACAATAGAATTCCACTCAGCTATGAAAAAGAAAATCATGTCATTGCCAATTAGATGGAAAGACCTGGAGAACATTATATTAAGTGATATTAGCCAGGCACAAAAACAAAAGGAACATATGTTTTCTCTAATACGCCCAAACTAGGGATAATTGGGAATACCAGAGGGACTCCAGATAATGGAGGGAAACCTCAAGAAAGATAGAATGGAAGGATAGAAGAGGAAAAAGGCTAAGATTGATTAATGGAGAAGCTACATTCAAATATGTTTGTAAAAGTATGAATATAGCATTGTTAACCTGGACACTCACTGTTGGGATGAGAAAAACGGGAAGCGGGGGGTGGGGGAGGGTACCAAACACAGTCTGAATGTGTGCCATTTTTAATGTGTTCCACATAAAAATAAAAATACAATAAAATATATTAGGAAATGAAGAAATTAAATAAGCAAAAACAACTTAAACACCATCTGATTTTAAGATGTTTTTATATGCAATAATCAATATTAAGATAATATTGGAATTAGGGGAAAAAAAGAAATGAAAGTCAGTGGAACAGTGTATATATTTCATTCATAAACCTATACCAGTACCACTGATATAGTACACAGGCAATTTGGAAAAAGGATACTAATTTTAGTAAGTGTTATTTCAACAGTTGGACAATCATGGGTGAAACAATGAAGCCTCAACTTAAATTTTACAACTTATATAAAAATTAACCCAAAATGAATAGATTATAGATATAAATATAAAAGTATAAAATTTGTAAAGGGAAAAATAAAAGAAATCCTTAGTTTCTGAGTATCTGAGAAAAAGTTTAGAAATCTCAACAAAGGCAAGATGCAATAAAATAAATGAATTGATACTTATCTGGCAGGGGAGATACTATGATCATGAAGGTGGTTTTCCCAGGGTGATGCTTATACATTACACTCTGGATGTGCTGACCCCTGAGATTTCCCCAAATGTGGGAAATTTGACTGCATAATTTGTGGTAGTAGGGCACAATGTACTCATGCTCTTCCCTGAAAACAAAACAAGACAAAACAAAACAAATTAATTGACCCTTATCAAATTTAAAAATACTTGCTCTGTGAATGACTCTGTTAAGAGGATGAAAAGACATACATATTGTTTATCCAACAAATTATTGGTATTTATAAATAACTCTCAAAACTTAAGAATGAAAAGCATAGGAAATCCAACTAGAAAAATGTACGTTAGAACATATCCTTCACCAAATAGGCAAATAGAACATTAAAAATTATTTTTCAATAGAGAAGTCTGCATTAAAACCACAATTAAATATCAGCACATATGAATTATAATGACTAAAATGAAAAAATGCAAGTGTTTACCAGGATGTAGCACAAATAGATCCCTCATAAATTGTTGGTAGACAATATAAAATTATAGAGTCATTCTGGAAAAAGATTTGCAGTTTCTATTGATGTTGAATGTATACTTCCCATATAATCCAGCAATTACATCCATTGAAGTACAATTTAATCTAGAATAATAAAAATTTCTTGCATTAGTTTTCTTTGCTTACTGTGACAAATTACCATAAACTTAGTAGCTTGAGATAACAGAAATATATTCCCTCCTGGTTTTGGAAATAGGTTTCATTAGGTTGAAATCAAGGTGTAGTCAGGGTTGCACTTCCTCCTGACTCTCTAGGAGAGAATATGTTTCTTGCTTATTCCTGTATCTGGTGGTTGCTGCCATTCTTTGGCAGCATCACTCCAATTGTTGCTACATCACTTGAATATCTGTGCCCATGTTCACATTTCCTTCTCCACTTCTCTCTGGAGCAATTTTCTAGATTTTCTGCCTTTTAATCTTATAAAGATGCTTATAACTTTTATACACCACGGAAGTAATTTAATATAATCTCCCAATCTCAAGGTGCTTAACATAATCTCATTGTGTTGGTCAGCCTCATTGTTGTTACAAAATACCATTGAAAATCAAACTAAAGGAGGAAAGACTTATTTTGGCTCCTGGCTTCAGAGGTTTCAGTCCATAATAGCTTGAAACCATCACTATAGGCTTATGATGAGAAAGAACATTATGATGGGTAGAGTGTTATGGAGAATAGTTACTTACCTCATGGTGGCCAACAAACAGAATGAGAACAAGGGAGGTTCCAGGAACAAGATATCCCCTTCAAGTGTACATCCCAAATGACCCACTTCCTCCAATTAAGCCCCACCTCCTATTACAGTTTCCTTTACCTCCTAATAGTTCACTTAGTTATAACCCATCAATGGACTAACCAATTGATAGGATCAGAGCCTTCATAACCCAATCACTTCCCTAAAGCTCCACATTTTAATACAGTTGTGTTGTTGTAAATCAAGTCTTTGACACATGAGTTTTTGAGGGAAATTCCAGATTCAGACTATACACATATTCACAGGATTAAGATTTTAGAACATGACATCTTTGGAGAACTTTATTCAGGCTGCCACACTTATGTTCTGTGAACTCTTGCTTAAAAAAAGGTTAAAGCAATTTTATTCATAACATTACAAACTCAGAATAATATAAAATCCTTCAGTGGATAACTGAATAAATACTACTCGGGAATAAAAAAAAAGCTATTACTTTACAGAAAAATCTGGGGTTAATCTCAAAGACATTATTCCAAGTGAATGAAGCTAGTCTTAAAATATGTGATGTCATATGACTTTACTTATATAAGATAACTAGATAAAACTATGTGGCAAAGATTACATTAGTGATTTTCTAGGGGTTATAGTTGGGGAGAGTGTGATACTACTGGCAAATTTTGAAGGTGATGGAAATATTTTCTATTTGTGTGTGTGTGTGTGTGTGTGTGTGTGTGTGTGTGTGTGTGTGTGCTGCTTGGAATTGAACTCTGGAGCATTCTATCTCTGAGATACACCCCCAGTTTTTATTCATTATATATTTTGAAACAGAGTTTTACTAAATTGATGAAGCTGGCCTTGCTAAGTTGCTGAGATTGGTCTCGGACTGGTGATGTTCCTGCCTCAGCCTCCTAAGTACTGGAATTACAGGTGTGCACCACCACACACAGCTAATATTTTTTATCGTGACTATGGTAGCTGTTGTACAAATAAATATATGTGTTAAAATGCCAGGAGCTACATGTAAAAAAAAACTTTACACATTGGTAATTTGAACAAATCTGAGTAGAAGAAAGTTCTACTCAGAACTTTCGTATGTGCAAAAACCTGAAGGTAATGAAACATGGCACATTTTGGAACTTTTAGATCATTACAAGCTTTTAACTTTGAGGGACAGAGACTTAAAGCATAGGGATATAGTGAGAAAAAGTGTTGGGATTTCAGTGATTTTCCAATACTCAGCAGATTAAATAAAATATTGCAGGGTATTTGTATTTGCCAAGTTTTTTTGAACTTGATGAGATGTTTGCTGATTGCCTTGTAGATGAGAAATAATTTCATGTGTGTGAGTAGAACACATAACGGTGTATTGAAATGCTATTTGGAGCAACACAATTTTTAACTAGAAAGATATAAAAATACCCTGTAAGTATAAGGCCAGCTAAATAAGTTCCCCAATCAAGATTTCACAAGCAATTTACAAAATTGTATCTGTTTTTGCTTTGAGTTAATGGACCTGTTTATATTCTCAATATCTTGATCATGTTTTTTGTATGTTCTTTATACTGCCAGACCCACTTTGACAGCTCAGTAAATAACAGTCAAATTAAAGCCATTTTTACTATATTAGTAATAAGTCAAATAGAGTTAAGCATGGCTCTCTTTCCTTTAAAAAACAAGTACCCACAAAATAATTTGATTAACAAATGATAATACATTATATGTAATATAATATGTATAACATAATGTAATATATAACCATATAGAATATATATCTATATATCTATATCTATCTATCTATCTATCTATCTATCTATCTATCTATATTGCAGTACTGGGAATGGAAACCAGGGGCATTCTAACTCTAAGCTACACTGACAGCACTATTTTTATTTTGAAACAGTATCTCACTGAGTTGAAAAGGGTCTCACTAAGTATGTGAGGCTGTCCTTGAACTATGATTCTCCTGTCTTAGCTTCCCAAATGCTGGGATTACAACTGTGTGCCACCATACCTGGTAGGGATTAACACTTTTCTAAAGGTCTAATAAAATATATATATATATATATATATATATATATATATATATATATATATATACATATATATATATATAGTAATAATATTATTATACAACTATATATTATGTATTATTATATATAATATTATTCTTATATATATTCTTATATATTATATATAATATTATACTTTATTTTAAAACAGGGTCTCATTGAGTTGCAAAAGACCTCACTAAGTAGCTGAAACTGTTTGTGAACCATGATCCTCTTGTTTCAGTCTCCCAAATGCTGGGATTAAAAGCATGTGCCACCACACCCAGTTAAAAGTGCAGAATATTGATACTAAAATTGTCTCTGGTAAATTGAATGTCGGGTGTTAATTAGTGTTCTTATATTACCTGCTGATTTCCTTCAATAATTGAAAGATATGTCTTTATTAGGAAACTTTTAACATGAAAATATGATGGCTGAGCTCACAAAAGGACTATTAACATTCTAAAAGAATTTAGTTATTAATATTTTATTTCATTCTGTTAATTCATGGATTGTCTACCTAAGGAAATAATGTATCCTTTGTCTCTACCATCTTATAATTAGGAGGCTTCAGATGTCCTCCTTATAGTCTATATTCTCTCAATATTTTCCCACTCATCTTTCCCACATAGCTATTTTCTTTGAACAATTATTTTGAGAACAGTACCCTTATCCCTAATCTAGGGCCAACCATATATTATTTCACAGAAATTTGTGATAAATTTTAAAAATAAATGTAATAGATAAATGTACTGGGCTGAATTATTAATGCATCATACAGCATTCTTGTGCCTTTATGGCACCATAGTACAGCATAAAAAATTTCACAATGGTAATTTTTATATAATCTTTTGATAACTTGTATAGCTAATACAGAAAATATGACCCTGTCATCAGTTTATTTCACTACATATTATTTTTTATTTATGAGCTCCAGCTCATTCAGTAAATGCCTTCATTTTCTAGTTCTTTATGATTTTTAAAATATGCATACTAACAATATCATAGAAATAATTTTGGTTTGGGAGACACAAATTACTTCTAAGTCAACCATGTTACACCTATTGCTTTAGAAAAAAATCTGTTTTACTTGTTGATTTTTACTTTTAATTATAGAGAGGATGCTAACCTTATACTTTTCAGAAAGTTCAAAAACATCACCACTTGTTATATCTTTCTTTGAATAACTTTCATATTCTTAAATGTCAACTCAAATTTAATAAAAACACATTCAATTTATGCTCATTGCAGTTTTTAGCATTTGGTTATTTTCAATGTCCCTGATTTTGGAGGAAAAAAAAAACCTCTTTTTGATGGTGTTTTCTCTTGATTTCTATTTTGAAATACCAGAGAATATTAAAAAATATTTTTACTCTTATCAGAACTTTGTGTCACCTCTCTATTATTAGAAATCAGTTTTTATTTGAAAATTTTATTCAATCATTTTATACTGTCAATAAAAATATAATTTCATTTCCTGAGTACCATACACAAAGTACAATGCAATAAGATATAATGTAATATATAAATAAATATGAAATACAGTTCATACATTTAAAAATACTATAGTCTAAGGAGACAAAACAAGTGTGCAGGTGAATACATATATGTAGGTTATTATGTAGGTTATTGTGAGAAATGGCAAAGCACAAAATTTTTTCTATGGGTATGCCTTTTGCTTTGTGACTTTGAATACATTACTGAACCCTTATGAAGTTGACATTGCCTTATCTTTAAAAAAAAGAGTAAAAATGCACACTATTATTATGAAGGTTATATGAAAAACCATATGCAAAAGTATATGCAGTCTCCCATACAAAATGATAGAGTCTATTTGTTATATACAAACAGAACACAAAGATAATAACTGTAGCTTTTTCTTGGACTTTCTTTTCAAATACTCTTTTATGGTACTCTAGGCACTTGCTACTCTGGAATAACTATGAGATACAGAATAATAATTTTTGAATCACAACTAGAGCAGTTCGTTATTATATCATATGGTTCAAGTGACTTAACCTTCTTAATAGTTAATTTCATCATTTCCGATGGAGATATTGTTACTTACCTCGAAAGGTTATTGTAAGGATTTAAATAATATTTTAAATATTGCATACTGGATATATGGTAGAACATATATTCACTAAAGTACTTTATAATACAACAGAAGGTTCATCTGAGAATGTCATAAAACATCAATGAGTTTATCTGTATATGCCAGAGTGTATGGGTAATTATTGTTTGGTCTGTAGCAAACCTGAAAAACTCAAAGGCATAACTAGGATTTCTTTTGGTTTTTAAAGAAATTAATATTAATTATTAGGGAAAAGGGTACTCACAAGTAGAGTAGTATTTGCCACTACCCAAATCATACTGTTCTATCATGCTTGAAGCTACTATGGCAGATGGACTGAAGGGGGAAGAGAAAGTCACCCATATAAAGGAGACATTTGATGGACCTTTGCCTCTCCCAAGTCAGATTATTCTCTGCAGTTTGCTCTCAATAATATTTATAATTCAAATGCCTATTGTGATTCTGTTTTATCACTTTGTTGTTTTGAGCTGAACTCTCATAACTTTTGCTACTGTTTTTATATATATTCTTCCATCTACTGTTTACAAATTTTAAATGTTTCCAAGTCTTTGTGCTTTCTTATAAGAAGGAAAAGTGCAAGTTATATTATCATTTGTTACTCACACCCTTTTGTGGGCACTTGTTTTTGAAAGGAAAGAGAGCTGCACATCACTTGACTTATTACTGTTATATTTAAAATAGTTTTAGTTTGATTGTTATTTACTGAGCTGTCAAAGTGGGTCCGGCAGTATAAAGAACATACAAAAACATGATCAATATATTGAGAATAAAAATAGGTCCATTAACTCAAAGACAAAACAGATACAATTTTTTAAATTGCTTGTGAAATCTTAATTGAGGAACTTATTTAGCTTGCCTTATACTTACAGGGTATTTTTATATCTTTCTAGTTAAAAATTATGTTGCTCCAAATAGCATTTCAATACACTGTTATGTGTGCTACTCACATACATGAAATTATTTCTCATCTATAAGGCAATCAGCAAACATCTAATCAAGTTAAAAAAAAAAACTTGGCATACAAAAGACCTAGAGCAAATGGTCCTCAGAGAATAAAATCATATTGATTTTGAATTAGATTAGAAAATTTGATCATGTAAGAAGAATATATGCCCTCAGAATAGCTAAGCAGTTGTTTGTCAGGGAATTGAAAAAGGAGGGGTAAATTTGAAGTTGGCAGAAAAAAATCTTGATTTATAATGTCATGAAAGATGGCCCATTTCTACTCTACCAATCTCAATTGGACATCCATAGTGCCTCAGTTCACCTGCAAAGCACTGTGTGATAGTGAAGACAGATATGTTCCTTATTTTTTGAGACATTCACAGTCTAGCTGCAGAAATACTGAGGAATATGTAATAATTCATTTGATCAACAAATATTTACTGAGGCTTTCTTTAGACCAGGCACTGTACCTGGGGGCAGTAAACAAAGGAGACAAAAAATACCTTCCTTGTGACCAGATTAAAATTGGGATAGACTAATGAAAGTTGTATGTATATGTGTAGATATATCATCTATAATTTTATCTCTATCTGTATTCAGGTAGAGATGCTTTAGAAAAATATAAAGCAGGGAACAGTGAGAGCACTGGGGAGGGGTAGGATGCTAGGGAAATACAACTGTTAAGGTGACATTTTTAAATGCCTCTTGAAAAAATGTTTCCCTTACTTAAAAACATGAGAGACTCAACCATGTATATAAAGGTGTAGGAATGGACAATGTCCCAAACTGAGGGAATAGAAAAGTCAAACACTTTAAACAATATGGGTGTTTTGTCTCCTGCAGGTATACCAAAGAGCAGTGGATCTAGAGAAAGTGAGCAAGGGAATAATTGGAGGGGCTAATAGTAAGATGATAGGGAATATTCTGTGTAATATTTGTCATTATATACTCAATATCTACCATAAGGGAAAGATTCCATGGGGGATTGCCAAGTGAGAACATTTTTTAAAAGAGGAGAATTCATTCTGAATTTTGGTGCAATGTAAAGAAATACCATTGAAAGGAAAAGAAATCCTCAGTATAAACCAGCAACAATAAGAGTAGTTTGCATGATTTTGCTCTGTTTGGTATTGTTTAGGGGGTCCCTGAAGCTTAGGGATATCTAAAATGCTTAGAAGAGATAACATTGAACCCCCTGAGAAAATTAACATGTACTTCAGTCTTTGAACATGTACGTCAGGCCTCCTGCATGCTATTTAGCTACTGTGTGTTTCCTTGCTTTGTCATTTCTCAGATAAGACTGATATTACCAATCCCACCTATCATGGCTCTTTTGAAGAGTCACTCTGTATTGTAGCAGACTGGATTTACATAAAAATAGCATTCCATAACATTAAAGTCTTCAAATGGCATCATTTCCAAATCAATTAGCTCTGCTCTCTTTTCACCTTTCCTATTAGATTCAGTATCTAAGTTATCGTCATCTGTGTCCACTTTATCCTCTTACTGTTACCTTGGCCCCTGGACATGATTCCTGATTTGGGGCTTTGATTTTCTCCTGGCCCCACTTGGAATGTCTTCCTTGACTTGGTAATTTTACAGAGAATACTTGATTTAATGATACTTCCTGGTCTCCAGCCTCTTTACTGATTCAGAAACTTTGCATAACGATTTATTGTGAGAACAAAAAGAGACAACACGTAAGTAAGCAGTTTATAAACTCTTAAGTGTTTTATACTTTAATGTAATCTTTAGTGTTGAGGCCATGAGTTCTCAAACAAAAAAAATATACCAACAGTAATATCATTATACAATACCAAAGAGAGCAAATACAGGGAACAGGTGAAAGAGCAGCCAGGCAGGAGGTCCATCTCTGTCAGGGGCAAGATTAATTACTAGCAAGAAATAGAGTGGACTTTGGACAAGTCCGGGCAGCTGGGTTGGGTCCTCCCCATTATTCTGGGAAATAGTTCTCTACAGCTCACCTTCCACTCTGCCCTCAGCTCTCAAATGATATACAGGTTCATTTGCTGTTTTCCTCATGCCAGACTGTTTTCTTTGTAATTTTTCCCCATTCTAGTACTATTTTCTTTGTTTGCTCATGACTTTGTGTTTTTTTTTTATGTCACTTTCCTGTTTCTTTTTGTCTTATTTATTATTTTTATTTTTATTTTTTTGTTTTTGGTTGTACTGGGGTTCCTGGAAGCCCTTCTACCTCCGGGCTACACTCCCAGACCTATTTTTACATTTTTATTTGGAAACAGGGTCTCTTAAGCCAGCGCGCAGGCTGGCTTCCAACCTGCGCGATCCTCCTGTTTCTGCCTCCCAAGCGCGGGGATTACAAGCGTGCGCCACCACGCCCGGCTTCTTATTTATTATTTTTGAGTTCTTACTCTTTAACCTTCAACTAGATTTTATTCTGGCCCTTAGGGGAGTGGCTCTAGAAACTTGCAGTAGCTGTTAATATCAGCAGTCAACTTAAACACAGCGCCTGCTCAGAGAAGTCTATTTGCTACAATAAAGCGATTCCTTGAGAGAAGAACTAAAATCTAGGTGAAGAGAATGACTTATAAAGAATCAATACGTCCTGATTTATCATTGATGTGTTGGGTAAACTTTGATCTCCCTAGCATCACTTAGGTCTAAGTTTCTCCTATTTATACAACAAATGTGCTGACCTTGTATAACCTTTAAGAGTTCTGGGGTGCTAAAGTCTAAAAATGCCACATTAACTTGCAATACAGAGAATTATTTATTTTGAAGGTAGAGAATAATAGGATCTGAGCTGCTGATTGAAGCATTAGATTAAATTAGTTATCTCTTTTCCTAACACATCACATTATGTTTCTACTCTTGGACTCTCTGATCGATGTCTGAAAATATAGACTTGATACACAGCCTTCCAAAATAACTTTCCACTATCCCTACATATAGTGTCTACTCACTAGAAATAACTGGATTGTAAGCAGACTGACAAATTTTGAATAAATACTAGCTGTTCCCAAAATATGACATTGGCAGATTTCCTAGGATGTAATGTGAGGGGATAAAAGAATATTGGAAGAAGCCCTTAGGGTGAATTCTCACACAAGGTAAGTGATGAAGAAAGCTTTCAGGTCACTTACATAAAAGATCCAGGAGCTCCACAGTGTGCTGAGCCCCAGATTGGTTATAATCAAACACCATTGATTCCACCTTCAACTTTACTAAGGATTAAGAAATCTCTGTTTCTAAAGTAAACAACTCTAGTAACCACAGTAAAAATAATTTTTAGAAAATTCAAAATCGCTGTTTGAAGCTGGAAGATTTTGAAATTGAAACAGGTCATCTTACAAACTTAATTCCCCTTATAGTCAGATTGATGAGCCGATATTTAAAATATTATGAGGAATAATTTATGCAAAAGTATATATGAAGCAATGACTTCTTTTTTTGTATGGTACTGGGGGTGGAACCTAGGGACTTTCCTATCTCCCGGCTATACTTCCAGAACTATTTTATACCTTATTTGGAAACACGGTCTCACTAAGTTGCTGAGAGCCTCACTAAGTAGCTGAGGCTGGCTTCAAACCTGTGCAATCCTCCTGTTTCAGCCTCCCAAGCTCTGGGATTACAAGTGTGTGGCACCACGTCTGGCTCTGCAGCAATGACTTCTAACAATGGAGTCTGAGTACAGAGCTAAGATGAATGTTTGAATTTGTAGAACTGATTACAATAATATTTTATGCCCTGATTCTTATTCTTGATAAACTTCACTTAGAGATTTCAATAATGTAATATGTTCATTCTACTGCTATGGAAGCAGCACTTTATTACTATCAAGGCCACCCCTCAAAAGCATTTCAGATCTCATTGTCTCTCAGTCTTTTGAGGATATGACTTCAATAACACATGGTCCCTTTTCTTTCTTGTCTCAAGTGTTCTCCCTTTCCTAATATTTCATTCCCATTAGAAAAAAGACAAGCATTTAAAGATACTCAGTATCCCAACCTATATTAGAAGCAAAAATACAAGTTTTCCTATGCTGTTTCACCTATTTATAGCCCCATTTCTCAGTTATTTTTCACATAAAAATACTTTCTTAAAAGAGACATTTTCTATCTCATATTATTCCATTTCCTTTCAGAAGGCTCACTTTATACTTCTTAAAATTTTTTAGTTTCTTCTGACTTTTAAGATGCCACATTCCCTTGTCTATCTCTTATACTACTAGGCACAATATTGTGACTGCCTTTGATTTTCTTTTCACTTCTTCTCTGCATTACCTATAAATACTGTAAAGACCCAAGTGCAGACCTTCCCTGTCAGCTTTTAACTCAAATATGAATTGTCTAATTATTTATTATAGTTAGACATTCAGTAGGCATCTCAAATCTGTATGTCCTACACTCAAACAGGTTCTCCAAAGCCTTTTCCCTTATAGAACCATCTACCCTCAGGTCCTCCCTGTAATCAGACAGTACGAGTTATCCTTCATATCTTCTAACTTTTTCATTTCCCAAAGCCAATCTATCAGCAAGTCCAGTAGGCTCTACCTCTAAAATACTTTTTGAATTCAGCATTTTATTGTGTTTTTTAAATTACAAACCTAGTTAAAATCATAATCAGCTCTCTCCTATACTATTGTAATGGCTTCCAAATTGAAATGTCATGCTTTACTCCTTACCCTGTTTTAATTGGTTTGATTTGCTACATAGCAGAATGATCCTTTAGGAAGTTGGTCAGATCATGTGATTATTCTTCAAACACCCTCTCTTGTCTTTCCATTTTCCTTAGAAGAAAATCTATGTTCCTAAAGTATGGGTATAGCTCAGTGGTAGAACTTTGTCTAGCATGCATAAGACTCTGGGTTCCATCCCTAGCAGCAAACAAAATAAAAATCTAGGCTCATTATTATGTCCTTTAAGACCTACTAGTGTTTGGCCTATGCCTAGCTCTTTGATTTTATCTTCCACATTTGACCACTGTCCCTTGACTAGATTATGTTTTTTCTTTAAACATGCCAAATTTGATGCTCTCCAAGGACCTTTGTATTAGATGTTCCCTTATATATTTGCCATCTAATTTTACCTTTCTAATATCCAATATAGGTGGTGATAGAACTATAAATTTTATGTAAGATTAGATGGGATCAAGTTATAGACCTTCCAGCTGCAGTACAAAAGATGCAAATAGTGACACTTCAAAAGAAAATCATATATATTAAACTGCAAGTTCACCCTCAAATAATCCCCTAATAGTTATTTTTGAAGAGAAGATACTTGAATTATATGTTAGTCTTAGTTCTCTATAATACAAACTTTAGGAATAATTATACTATAATTAAAACATGGTAAAATCATAATATTTGTAAAAATAATTTCCTTGCCATTATGACACGTAGATTTGCTTTTATTCAATAGAAACAGTGAAATATAATTGACATTTGTTCTGATCCTTGATTCTCTTAAAATGGAAAGGAAACGAGGTTACAAATGTAAGTGAAATAGGGAAGTTATACTTTCATAAGTTTTGGAAATTTTTATTTTAGAAACATTTTTTTCTTAAAGATTCCTAGGTTAGGATTGATGGACATAAATCTTAATTTGATTGCTTCACAAAATCCATTTACAAAGAATAACTTTCTTCTTTCTATCAAAATTCATTAAATTGAGCTATACATTTGGAATGACACTATTTGGCAAGGAATTATCCCATCTATGAGACTAAATTTATGAGACTAAATTGGCACCACCACAATCAATACATTCCCTGACCTTTTTAAAATTATTTTACCCTGAACAATTGCCTGAATTGGATTTTACCAATAACTTAAAAATGCAAGAGTGTATTTAAAGTATCATGTAAGAAACTATGATATCAGTACAATTGTTTATGTTTTTCAGTCAGTTTTCTTAAAATGAGGTCTAGTTAGAGAGAGGACTTTGGTGAACTATATTTGTAATCTGGAATGAAAGTTGACTCATAAACATATGGATTACATATTTTGTTAAAAAAAACTGAAGAGTTGCAAAATCAGTTTATTTGTTCTGAATATAGTTTCCTTTTTTAAAAGAATGGAAATTTCCCAGAGCATGTATATATCTCTTGTCCTTTACAAATGCAGTTCACATACTAAGACCATCTGTTACCATTCCAGTTTTGCTGTGATGAAAATTACTATTACAGTGAAACTCCCTTTTTAAAGCACATATTGCTATGTATATGAAGTCAAATGGACCTAATGAGATACAATTATACAAATTTGTTTCTGGCTTTTGAGGCTGATCTGAGAATCGTAAAAAATAGTTCTATTGATTTTTAAGATCAAGGCTTAGTAGGTATAGGTCTTGCTCATGTTCCAGTCAATGCTCAGAGGAAGTTGAATTTAATTCCAAAGCAAGCCTATTTCATTATCATAAAAATAGCTGATCTTTTCACTGGGAATGTGAGGTGAAAGGAATGTGTGAGTGAAAGGAATACACTGGAAACAGATGACATTTTCCCACAAACAACTTTTACAAGCATTTGTGTCCATCTTGAGAAAGCAAGAATAGAATGAAAATAAGTGAAATATACTGTAAATTTAATGCAAAAGTGAACCCATACCATAATGTATCAACGTGAAAAAATTTTATGGGAATAACATATTCTTGTCAGTTGAAGGTACCTTTTAACAATGTTTTAAAAAAAACTGAATCTCAGTTTTAATTAAAATTTTCTCTGTTATGTGATCATTTAGGCAAGAAAAACGTTTGTAATCATATTTATTTTTATAAATTACACATGAAAACATGAGTTCTGGAGAGCTGAAATCAACAACTCTATGTGATTAATAATTTAAAAAGTAGCCGGGCATGGTGGCACACACTTGTAATCCCCGTGCTTGGGAGGCTGAGACAGGAGGATCGCACGGGTTCGAAGCTAGCCTCAGCTACTTAGTGAGGCTTTCAGCAACTTAGTGAGACTCTGTTTCCAAATACAATATAAAAAAGGTCTGGGAGTATAACCCGGAGGTAGAAAGCCTCTGGGTTCCACCCCCAGTACCACCAAAAAATAAAAATTAAAAAAGTAATCAACAGCCAGGAGGCTTATCCTAGGATTTGGGAGGCTGAGAGAGGAGAAGCACAGGTTCAAGGGTTAGAGAATTTGTTTCAAAATAAAAAATAAAAAGGACTGAGATATCTCAGAGATAAAAAGTCCCCAGGTCGATCCTTAGTACCATATACATAAAAATGGTATTACTATATGTTTTCATTCCTCTTTGCTCTCCCTCAATCAGTCTCCAAACCCAACCCTTGTATCCAGAAATGCCATTGCAATACTAATTATTAGCTTGATTCTTCTGAATTCTGTCTTCATTTACATCATCAGTTATTATTTTTATGGCACTTGCTTTACATGGCAGACTGGTTTCAGAATAAAATCTAGGTTCAAATCCTATCTTTGAGCCTTCATTTTTTTCATCAGGGGAAAGGGGTAATAAATCCTACCTCATGGAGGTGCTGTGGGGTTTGAATGAGAAAAACTATGTGAGGCACCTTGTTCAAAAGTCAATGCTCAATAAGTGGTCATTTTCACCTCTCAAGATTTATCCTGAATAGTAAAATAGTCTTATCTAGAGGTATTTCCATCTTGTGTTTTGTACCTAGATTCTCTTATCAGCAAATTACTTTTAATGTCCTACCAAACCATCCTTTGTTGCAAATATTTTAATAAAACTAACCCATAACTAATCTGATAATCATGCATTTTCTGTTTTCAATTGCCACATTTATTCTAGGTTTATTAAATTTGACTTAATTTTTAATTTTGATGTTGCTACATTCTAATTAGTCTTTTGAATGAAACAGGCATTTTTAAAATTGTAATGGTTATCCTCACAAGTCTCAAAGAAGTAATATAGAAGTTTCTAAAAGGGAGAAGATATATTTGAAAAGTGACACTTTTGTAACCCCAGTAGACCTGCTCTTTGCTTGAGGTCTTATCAGTGTCATCAGTCATTTTGACTGTCATGTTAATTTGATGGCTTCTTGATGAGACCACCTGCTGTTCAACTCCTGAATATTCTGCCTACTTCAGTTTCTAGGAATTTCATTTACACTAATTGCAAGATTTTTTTAAAGTACTTTTCCATTTTTCTCTTTAAATGATTGACTATATTTAAATTTAATATTATAGGTTAAGACTTTTCTTCTTTTTCTAGATGATATGGAATTTAAGGGACTTCTGGGAAGATGGCGACCGAGAAAAGTGGGGCTTAAGAGCCCCGCTAACAACCAATCTCCATTACCACAAAATCAGCACCTTTCATAGCCAGAAAACACCATCATCAGAGAAACAAAAAAATCACCAGGCTCCATAGAGAAAGCGGATTGAGAACAGAGCTCAGAGCCACAGAGGAGATATACCTGCCTCACGCCCGAGGAAGCGGCAGCAGCGCCATACTGCTGGCGGCAGCGGCGAATTCACCAGACGGCTACAGCAAGCCGAGGTGAGCCGCTGCGGAACAGCCAGGCAGGATCTTTCGGTGCAGGGAGCATCTAAAGCTCCCAGTGGCTGAGCTCAGCACACGCTGCAGGGACTCAGAGTGGAACTCAAAACCAAGAAGAAATATGCCAGCCTCACAGCCGAGGGCATAGCAGTGGCGCCATATTGCTACCGGCGGCAGCAGCAGTGAATTCACCGAGTCCAGTACAGCTACATGTGCGTACTCAAGAACAGTGATTCAAATTGTGGGCCACAGAGGAGAAATCCCAGTACTGTACTCCCTGGGACTTGACCCAGTGGGGGAGTGGCAGTGGCAGAGATATCACATCATAGGAGAACACGCAACCTGGCACCCCCCATAGTCTAAAGCAGCCTCTATCGACTCCCTGGGTCTGAGACTTTGCGATACTACCCAGTAAAGGAGTAGTGGGGTATGAGATACCACAGACTTGAGATCCAGAGCACCTTAAGTGAAGTCGTAGTGACCCAAGGGAAGAACCCAGAGAAGGCACAAACTCCCGAAATCATGGGAAAGAGGAATAACACTGGTGCAATGAATGCCCACAACCCCACAACATCAGAACCTGATAAAACAGAAAATCAGATTTCTAGAAGATCAAATCAGGAAAATAACTGTAGAAATAATAGAGGTGCTTCGAAAATAATTCAGAGAGTGCCAAAAAGAGAAAAAGGATGCAATTAATGAAGTAAAGGCCTCAATTCAAAGCATGAACAACCGATTAGACCACATGGAGAACAGAATCTCGCTCTTAGAAGATGATCATTCCAAAAATGAATGCATAGTTTCTAATTTAGAAAAAAAATCCGACAGCAGTAATCTGACATTGAAGAAATATGGGCCTATTTTAAGAGAGCTAACCTAAGAATAATTGGAATAGAGGAGGGAAAAGAAAGTGAAACCAAAGGGATCGACAATCTCTTCAAGGAAGTAATAGCAGAAAATTTTCCAAACAGAGAAAGAGGTTGATACACAGGTCCAGGAAACTTATAGAACTCCCTTTAGACAGGATCGGAGAAGAGGATCCCCACGCCACATAATTGTTAAAATGACCAATGTGCAAGCCAAGCAAAGAATCTTAAAGGCAACAAAAACAAAGGGCCAAGTGACATTCAGAGGTAAACCAATTAGAATCACTCCAGACTTCCCAAACCAAGTCATGAGAGCCAAAAAGGCTTGGAATAACATATTCCAAACTCTGAAAGAAAACAACTTCCAGCCAAAAATTTCCTACCCAGCAAAACTCTCTATCAAATTAGATGGGGAAATAAGAAGCTTCCATGACAAACAGAAACTGAAGGAATTTACGTCTTCAAAACCAGCGCAGCGCTAGAGAAAATACTCAAAGAGATTAACTACAAAGAAGAAATAGGTAACACATACCAGAATCAGAGAAATAAGAGTTTCCATCCAACAGACAACTAAGATTGGTTATCTGTGGAGATTCATTATTTATGTTAGTCTTTTACCTATCTCTAAATGGTATTGTTTGCCTTTATTGTTGTTAATTTTTAGGATTTCTAGTTGGAATATTAATATATCTTCAGATATAACATTTGGAAATATTTTATCCCATTCTATTAGTAACTTTTAACTCTGTTTACATTGTCTTTGGATATACAATGATTTTTTTTTATTTTTTTAGGGCGTTTGTATACTCTTCTGTTGCCTGTGCCATAGAAATCATATCCAAGAAATCACTGACAATTTCAATGTTGTGAGATTTTATGGCTCAGATTTTCTTCTAAAAGTTTATGGTATTAAGATTTATATTTAGGTCTTTTATCTATTTTGAGTTAATATTTGTATATGGTTTTAGGTAAGGGTCCAATTTTATTCTTTTCCATGTAAGTATTATTTTTCAACAATATTTAGTTAAAAGATTATTATTTCCACCACCAGATGTTGGTGGAAAACTTGTCACAAATAACTTCACAATATAGGTAAGAATTTAGCTCTAGGCTTTTATTTAACTCCAATGGTTTATATATCTGCCTTTAGAACAGTACTACACTGTTTCAATTATTGTAGCTTTATATGGTTTGAAATCAGAAAATATATATCTTCTAGCTTTGTTCTTTTTCAAGATAATTTTGGGTATCTAGAGTCCATATTCCATATTAGGATAGATTTTTTTTTCTGAAAAATAAATATATAAAAATATGATAGTTTCACCTAAAAAAATAGAAAAAATATTCTCTGGTAAGAAAGAAAGCAAAAAAGAAATATTGAAATGTTATCTTTAAGTCATCAAAAGCTTGGTATCAGACAAATGAAACTGTTATGTGAGATTATCATTTTTAATTTTGGATAAATTGCTATAATACTAGATGTCAACCACTAAGCCAAGCATGGGAAGGAGGGATGGGGAGGGAATGTGGTGGGGATCGGGTGGGGGCTGACTGGGCGATGTGTGCATGTATGTCTACAAAATTTGTATCCCACTATGATGTATGAATACAGTGCACCAATAAAAAAAATTAAAAAAAAGAATTTAAACATGTGAATTTATTTTTCTTAAAAATATTTATACATATATTTAGTAAAATTCATCTTGCTTGCCATACCTTTCTATGCTGACAATTGCATAGAATAATGTGAATATCATAAAAATTAAGATACAAAAGAGTTCTATCACTTCAAAATGCTCCCTACTGCTGTCATTTTGGAGAACTATTCTCACCTACTCTACTAAAACTATATGATCACTAATCCCTATGGCTTAAAATCATACAATACATAGCCTTTTTGTCTTATTTCATTTTGGAGTTCCATCCTATTATTCTGTGTATCAGTAGTTACACTGTTTTATTGCTGAGTAGTATTCAATAGTATGGATATATCACAGTTTATACTCTTAACAGTTCATGAAAATTTGTGTTGTTTCTACTTTATGCCTGTTAATAATGCTACCATAAGCATTCATACACACGTTTTTCTTTGTGAATGTAAGTTTTAACATATCTTGGGTAGAAACTTAGGAGTGAAATTGGTTGGTCTTATAACTACTCTATTTAGCATTTGGAGGAACTGCCACACTTTTCCAAAGTGACTGCACTATTTTTCATTCTTATTGGACATGTATGAGTTCCTAGTTGCTCCACATCCTTAACAACACTTGATTATTTTATACAAAAACATATACAGATACATATCTATATATAAAAACATATAAAATTATATATGGATATATTTATAGAATTGTATATGTATCATCTTTTAATTATATATTGACTTATATTATTTTTACTGTTTGCTCAGTGGTGTATATATGTATATATATATACACCATTCACTTTTTACTATCTCTAGTGAAATACAGCAACATAGGTTGATTTTACTCACTTATTTAAGTTATAGTTATAATATGTATTATATCTACCTACATTAAAAACTTTTTGCTTTTAACAGTGATAACATTTTAAAGAATATAATAGAAAAACATAAAATATTTATCCAGATATTGTCCATTTATTTTCTAAGTATAAAACTTTTCAAAGTTTATATTTGTCTATTATGTCAAGTTGTTTGAAAGTAACATTCCAGTTTTCTTTACTTTTATTGATTTGTGTTTATTTCCTACTAATAATTCTAAGTTGAGCTCTTATCCTGTCAGTAATTTTTAGAGGGCATCTTCTATTGTTTCTGATGAGAAATAAATGTTAATTTTAATCTTTTTCTTCCATATGAAAACTATCAGGTAGGAGTGGAGACATACTATTATTATGGATTTGTCTATTTGTCTTTACGTTCTGTCAATTTTTGTTTAATCTATTTTGAAGTATATAAACATTTAGAATTTTGTGTCTTTGGATTAGTTAATATTTTTAACATTATGAAATGTCTCTTTTTATCTGTGCTAGTATTTTATCCCGAATATTTATTTAACATTAATATAGTCATTTTAGTTTCATAATGTGTTTGATATTATTTTAATATTTTAATTTTAACATATTTATTCATATGTAATATCTGAGAATTAGTACACATCCTTGTAAAAGCAAACATCAGGATGGATTAGATATGCAAAAGATGTATTAGGTGAAAATTCTGCAGGTGAAATGTAAGTCCATAATGAAGGTCTGACACTTGTGAAGAAAGAAGGAAGAAGTGAGATGGAAGTATCTTCACTGCAATTCAATTTTCAGTAAGTTCTTACAAAGCCAGTGAATATTTCTTGAGCCAAGATTGTCTGTGAGAGGATTCATGTGTCTACCAAGAAGGAGCCTAATTTAGTTATTTCTGCAGCATTCAGTCATAGACTGGGAGGAGCTCCTGGGAAGTAAAGCATGAATATGATGAAATTCACAGCACAGCAGCTGGGGCCTTTGTTCAATTATGTTCACTGCATTCTGAGATTTTAGAGTAAGGTTTTCATGGACACCACATGATTTTTGTAAATTTGTATGATTTTTGTAAACAGCACATGATTGGGTCTTGATTTTATAAGTATGATAATCTCTGCCTTTATATTGAGAGTTTAGGTAATTTATCTTAAGTGTAGTCTTTGGAATTAAATTTCATTCTATGGTATTGGTATCACTTGTTTCAACTATTTCGTGTCCATTTTTTCCTCTATTCCTATGATTTTTGGATAGGTTTAAGTATTATATTTTATTTACCATATCAAATTTTCAGCTATATTTTCCGTTTAATGACTTTAGTGGTGGCTCTGGAGTTTAAAATATGCTCCTTTAACTTAGGTGAATGTATCTTGAACTCATATCACTGTAGAATATATATGTATACATCATGTAGGAACCTTAGAGCATTGTACTTCCAGTTACTTCCTCTAATCTCGTCTATTTTCGGCATACATTTTAAATCTCTGTATGTTATATATAGTTACCTAGGGCTTCTGTTGATATCATTATGCTCTCATTTCAAATATTTTTTTCATTTCTAATATTACAAATTTGATAGACATCAATTCAATCTGAAAAATCTCTATTTCTTCTTCATTTTGGTAGGATACTTTATCTGTATACAGAATTCTAAGTTGAACTCTTATCCTGTCAGTTATTTTTAGAGGGCATCTTCTATTGTTTCTGATGAGAAATAAAAGTTCATTTTTATCTTTTTCTTCTATATGAAAACTATCAGTTTTATTCCTCTGGCATCTTTATAAATTTTCTCTTCATCGTTGATTTTCAGCTACTTATTATTATGTGTCTTTTTTTTTTTTTGGTGGTACTGGGATACCTAGAAACCCTTCTACCTCCGGGCTACACTCCCAGACATATTTTATACTTTCTATTTGGAAACAGGGTCTCTTAAACCAGCGCGGCTGACTTCGAACCTGCGCAATCCTCCTGTCTCCACTTTCCAAGCGCGGGTATTACAAGTGTGCGCGACCACGCCTATTATGTGTCTTTAAAAAAATTATTGGTGTTTTTTAGTCATATATCTTAATTGAGTACAAGATGGTAGAGGCATACATGCACACATGACCCAATTAGCCCTTACCTCTTATATTAAAACTGCTTTATATTATCCAACAGATTCTAAGATTTTAGTTTTTAAATATTTTCCCCTATCAAATACTATCTAAAGAATTGTTTGTTGTCTTCATTATTTATTGTTAGTTAAATAATCTGTGAAACCCATATTGTAGATATTTTAGTTACTTAAAATTTTGTAGTCTTCTGTATTATTATTATTATTATTATTATTATTATTATTATTATTTTGGTGGTATTGGGGTTCCTGGAAGCCCTTCTACTTCCGGGCTACACTCCCAGACCTACTTTTTTATATTTTTATTTGGAAACAGGGTCTCTTAAGCCAGCCTGGCTGGGGCTGGCTTTGAGTCGGCGTGATCCTCCTGTCTCTGCCTCCCAAGCGTGGGGATTACAAGCATGCACCACCATGCCGGCCTAGTCTTCTGTTTTAAAACTTGTATTTCTTTTCAATTTAAGTCTTTCATTTATCTCTTCATGTATTCATGATTACCATTTTTTCTTTTATGATTATCCTTAATATTTCAAACTTGCATATAGTTATCTTAATTTTTGCTGGTTCTTTGTAATTTTATATCATAATGAGCTTCAATATGATAGAACATACATGCTCACAACTCTTATTATGCTTCCCTCCAGATTCCACCAGGTTTCTTCACTGTCTCATATGTGTGTGTGCAATTAAAATTAGAATTGATAACTTAATATATAAACATAGCATTATTTGGATTGTTAACTCTTTCCCCAAATTTCCTTCTACTCTTCTACTAGTATCTCCCTTTTTTTAAAATCTGAAGCCTCTTTTGTTTCCCAATTTCTCTCCAGCTTCTACATATGAGAGAAAACATATGATCCTTACTGGATGATTTTTCTCCTAATTATATTCCCCAACTGCTTTTCAATATCTACAATAGTTGAGTGAATGATGAAAAATTTTGTATTTTTAAATAATTATATTTCGTTGTCTACCTTTAAATATGTAAAATTAGTTTTATGAGACAGTTAACTTGCAGGTCAGTTTTTCAATGGGGCATCTAACATAGACTTTAAGGCTAGTTTCACCCTTACTAAAGTATGATCTTCCACTATTTTTTTGTGTGTGTGTGGTTCAGGGGATGGAACCCATGGGCCTTCAACCTCTGAGCTACACCCCAAAATTCACTACTTGAATGCCTCATTTTTAAACAAGGTATTTCCACTTTGCCTGTTGAGAATTTGAATGGCTTCCAGCCCTTTTGTATTCTCTAGGAACAGTTCCATTTATAGCACCTTTGGAGTAGTTTACTTACCATCATGGAGTTTCACCTTACACATTTATTTTATTTTGTACTTATTTGTGGTGTTAGGGGTTAAACATAGGGCCTTGTGCATGCTAGTCAAGTACTTTAGCATGGAATGACAACCCTAGCCTTGTCATGCACATTTTAGTGTTCAGGAACATTCTAAGAAAAACTCATCTTTCCTGTAGATTAATAACTTTTTCTCTAGCATCTTTGCCCATAAACTCTTCATGCCTCTATTTCTACAAATGTTGATACCTGTATTTGCAATTAAGAGAGATTATTTTGTTCTGTTGAAGAATCTGAAAATACCTTCAAATGAAATGTTGGGATAATCGTAGATCTCAATACATGTATTTCTTTAACATCCTGATTCTAAATTTTTAACTGACCATTATCTACTATATAAAATATTTGTTTGACATTTCATGTATTTTTTTTCAGATTTTTAGTTGTTTATGGCAGAGTAGCAAGTCGGGTTTCAGTCATTTCACCGTGGCTGGAAGTTGAAGTCTAATATACCTTTTGAACGGTGTTTACATTTCTTTTATTATTATCTGATGGCAGATGTAAAATAATTTCACATATGACAAATAGAGATTGGTAGAGAGAAAAAAGTAAAAATATCTTGAATATCATCACTCCGATATGACCACAATTTAATTTTAATCCTTTTCGAATTCATCTTTCTGTTAGAACCTACAGAAGTTATATTATCTGCAGAACTTCTGTATTCAGTTTTACTCATTTTGGCAATGAAATACCAGCTATCTGTCTGAGAGATATATTTTATACAAAAGTAGAGGAACTTTTCTGAGGCATGGGGCTTTTTGTGGCCATTTTGACCATGTAAAATGAGAGAAGTATTTTGAGAAAGCACTGTTGTCATGGGCAATATGCTTTACTGTGGCTGTGTCTTTTGCCCTGTCCTTTCTCTTGTGTGGAATTACTGATTTCACTTCATAATATGGAGGTATTATATATTCAACAACAGTTTGTAGAAGTATATTTTTATTATTTCTGTTTTAATTAAGCATTCATTGATATATATGTATATATATATATATATATATATATATATATTTTATATACATAATATACATTTTCATAAATGTAGTGCATCCTCTTAAATGGAAACATATTTAATTTTCCTCAGATGATTTGGATCAGTGGTTCCTAAACATGGGTGCACATGATACTAAGGAGGTACATTTCTGTCCCCCACCCTTCCTTTTGCATGTCTAGTCTGACATAAATATTTCCTAATACCTACAGTTTTAAGTTGGATTACACTCAGTTGAATTGAGTTTTAAGACTTGAAAATCAAGAACATGTTTAATGTAAATTTCAGTGAAAGCAAAGTGGGTGAGGATGACAGTAACAATATTTTATACTAATGTTTATTATTTCACAGGTAACTACATAAACCAGACCAATACTTCAAGGGGCCCATTCAACAGTGCAGTTTTTAATAAATTTATTTCAGATTTTCAAATTTGCTGATGCAAAAATTGAACCCTGAAAAGTACATGGATTATTTTTTCTGTAATTAGTTATGAGGGGATGCTGAAAATCAAATATTAATTTTTCTCATTGTATCTGAGGGAGAGGAATTGTTTGTTTGTTTAATAAAATCAATATGCCCAATACTTTTACTTACTAAATATGGTGAATAGTTCATGAAAAATATATATTTCCCTTCATGTCATTTGCCTCCTTTGGTCATAACAATATTGAGTAATATAGGTCAGTAGATTAGAGGCCTCTGGTCATCATTCAGTTGTAGTCACTGATGACAATGTTCCTTGCCTAATCTCAAATTACCTACTTTGGAAGTTATGCGACACTGCTTGTGCTATGCTTCTTCTAAGTCAAATTAGTCTGAAGGAATCTTAAGGTATTTAGCATCTGGTCTCCAGGGGCATTCATACATCTATACTCATTTCAAGATACTGAAAACTGTAGTGTACTTCATGGGATTTGGACACTGGTGGACACTGGTCTCGACCACTTTTATCACTCATATTATTTCTCCTCTCCAACCCAGAGACATATAATTTATCTCTCCTCCCTGCCTTCTGATAAGCTATGTCTCTCTTTTACTATGTTTCTTTTGCCCCAAAGAAAGAAAGTTTCCACTCAGTTTCTTTCTGGAATGATGCAGATTGATCACCCTCAGTGAGACCTAGATCTTTGAAAACAAGTGTTTCTATTAACTTAATAAGTGTACTTATTCTTACATTGCTTCATATTTATTCAATATTTACTAGAAATGCACCATCTATTAAGCATTGTGTTATATTACTGTCCTCATGTTTATAAGAGCCATTATTTCTTCAATATACTCTTTTCTGATATTAGAAAGTTAGAGAGATCCTTTAGTAACTATATTGGATTCTTCAATGACTACTCCAACGCTCCTAATCATGAATACTTGTGATTACACTATATATATTCAGCAGTAGCTTCAGGATTGCTCTATTAATGGGTCTAAGTTAGCCAGACATAGTGGTGCATGCTTGTAATATCAGCATTCCGAGGCTGAGACCTGAGGATCATGGTTCGCGGACAGCCTCAGCTACTTAGTGAGGCCCTTCCCAACTCAGTGAGACCTTGTTTCAAAATAAAGGAAAAAAGTAGGGCTGAGGGTGTAGTTTGTAGGTAGAATGCCTGTGGGTTCCATTCCCAGTACAACAAAATGAATAAATGAATGAATGAATGAATAAATTAATTAATTAATAAATAAATAGGCCTAAATTGGGAAACTGCTAGGGGATTTGTCTACAAGTGCATTGGCATAGCAAGTTCAGTGCTTTCACATTGCAGTTTTGTCTAGGGGCTTGGGAAGCAAGTATTAAAATGAGGCAGAGAGTTAAAGTTATCCCTCATCTATCCCTTGTGTTATACAAATTTCTCAAGTCTTCTTTCTTGATTTAAAAAATCATGGCTGGGTGTGGTGGTAGATGTCTGTAATCCCAGGACTTGGAAGACTGATGGAGGATGATTGTTTGAAACCAGCCTCCCTCAGCAACCTAGATAGGTTATCAGAAACGTAGGGAGAACTCTGTTCCCAAATAAGTAATAAAATTGGGCTGGGGTGTAGCTCAGAGGTAGAATGCCTTTCAGTTCAATACTCAGTACTACCACAGAAAAGAGAAATAAAAAGAAATTATGCTCATGCTTTCTTTCTTAAAAAAAAGCAATGTGACATTTTTCATTATTATTAGGTGACATTATAATTTCATTGCATGCCAATAGCTAGTTATATACTTAAAATAATTTGCAATGGGTGGAGTGCTTGCCTAGCATGTGCAAGGACTGAATTCAATCTAAAGTACCACAAAAAATTTTGGAGTTAGAAAATATTATGTTAAAAAAACTAAGATTCTTAGAGACTTTAGTATGCATGCATAGATACATAATATGAATTTAGAATCTTTAATAAGGGAAATTATATGAAGAGTGATCCAAATATTTGATCACATAGCTCTTTTTTACAAGGATAATCTCTTAGGAGTTGCATTTCACTGGACTTACTTTGGGAAATACAAGTCATAGAAATATGAATTATTAGTATTTATGTTCTATTTCTGCCTTTAATAAACTCTAAAAAATAAAGGTTTCTCCTATGATTTATACACTCCTTCAATTCTTATATTTTGTTTAGTATTAGGTCCAGAATAATTGCAAGTCACCTAGCTGCATCGAGATATTTCTTGGAGGCGAATTTTTCATCACAGCAAGTCCAAACCTTGTTAGATATTCTGATCTTTGCTGAATTGTTTTTCCAATTGTTTTCCAGAAAAATGTCAGCTTCTATCTGAAATATTTCTAGACTCTGAGTGAGTTTGAGAATCTGGGTCAGGAAAGCATCATGTGCATCTGCCAGCTGAGCTATGCTAAAACCCATCTTAGTGTTTTCTAAACTACAGTTAACAATTCTTATGACAGAATCACAAAAATATTTCAAAACGGAAGTCATGTAGAGGTAAAATCTATGTCCTTTATTTTCCTTGTAACTAGCTCTTCCCTCAAGCTCTTTTCCACTGTTTAGTGTGTGGGATAAATTTTAATCTTTCTTGCTTAAGCCTTGTTCAAATATAATACTTAGAGAGGTATTTTTAAATAATGCTGAGTCCCTCTAGGAAAAAAAATTCAGCATCTTAGATTTCTCATTTCACTATGTCCCTACTCAAGTTCATTGTAAAAATATCTGGGTAGAGTGATTATGATGATGATGATGATGATGATGATGATGATGTGGTATGAGTGTGCTATGATTTTATGTCATTTATGCAAAGTAGAACATTGTAGTTTTCTGGCTGCTTTTGTCACTTGGTGATATTTCTGGGAGCTGCTTGCCCTGTTGACATATATGGCAATGTCAGCAGCTTGTACCCTCTTCTGTCTTGGCTCGATCAAGGCATGAAAATCCTTCCTGTCCAACTAAGTACCTTAAGTACATTCTGCATCCCCTGGGTGCAGACTTCCAGGGTTTCTGCCACATCCTCTTTGTAGCCTCATTGTCTAGTTTGCTCCCAGTGGTTTTAGCTTGTTCTGCCATAGTAGTTCCCATGGCAGGCTCCTTTGGGGCTCATGACACAGGTGAATCAAATAAAGCTTAGGAGAGCCTCACCTGAGTTTCCCTTTTCCTACCCACACTGCATGGCTCCCTGTGATTTGATGTACATAAGACTCAGTTTGACTCACCTTGAATGTCATACAGGAAGTGAGTGCAAGATAGACTTTGAGCTCAGTTTTATTCTTCCCACCTGGAATTCATGTCCAAGTGCTTGGCCCTTGTCCTTTCTACCTTTTTCTTCTATCTTGTTTTATGTTTTATCTGCCTTCCTGATTCCTGCTAACCCAAGAAATATGCTATATACAGGAATCTCTATGAACGGAGCCCAAAAGTTTAAGAGGGGAGAGTCTGAAACTTAGAAATTCTGAGTTAAAATAAATATTTGCCTCATAAAGATACTGACTCACTGTGGGGGAAGCTATGTGACATATTATTAGGTCATACCCTCTGAAACAAAGCTTATTTCAGGCAAATGGATGCTTCAGGCCACTTAAGGAAAAATCCTAATGCTTAGAAAGGCCACTGGGAAAAAATTCCACACCATATTTCTTAAAAATATCACCTGGATTATAGTATCTTACTATTATATATTATCCATATCTATTAAATATATGTAGTAATTTTCTTTATCCTTTCCCACTTTAAAACTTATTTTAAGCCGGGCATGGTGGCACATGCTTGTAATCCCAGTGCTTTGGAGCCTGAGACAGGAGGATTGCACATATTCGAAGCCAGCCTCAGCTACTTAGTGAGGATCTCAGCAACTTAGTGAGACCCTCCCTGTTTCCAAGTAAAGTATAAAAAAAATTAGGTCTGGGCTGGGCATGGGAGGCAGAGACAGGAGGATCATGTAGGTTTGAAGCCAGGCAGCCGCGCTGGCTTAAGAGACCCTGTTTCCAAATAAAAATATAAAAATAGGTCTGGGAGTATAGCCCGGAGGTAGAAGGGCTTCCAGAAACCCCAGTACCACCAAAATAAAACTTATTTTAAAGAGAAATGTATCACCTAAGTTTGGTAGTATATGCCTGTAATTTCAGTACTTGGGAGGCTAACACTGGAGTATCACAAATACAAGACCAGCTTCAGCAACTTATCAAGATCCTGCTTCAAAACAAAACATAAAATAAAATAAGGCTAGGGATGAAGCTTGGAGGCATAATTGCCCTGGGTTCAATCCAGAGAGAGAGAGAGAGAGAGAGAGAGAGAGAGAGAGAGAGAGAATGAAGAAGAGGAAGAAAAGAAAGAAAGAAAATTATCAATCAGAGGTAAAAAGCTTGTCTTTATTGCTTCCTAAACCCACTTTCTCTTTAACTACATTGAAGTGAGTTGAAAACTGAAACTCCTCAGAGCCTAGAACGTGAAGCAGGTCTAATATTTCTTCTTGGAAGAGGTATGGCCTACCACATCCTATACATCTTCACTTAGAACTTTCTGCGTAATTGCTTTTTCCTGTCTTTCTCCCTTCCTGCTCCAAACCCAAGGGTTATGAATATCATCTCCTAAGTAGTAAACCCTGCCATCTTCCCTTTTAATCACCAAGGACCAACTGCTCTGGATTATTTTACATGATCAGTTGGGGCAGAGAATATTTATATAGACACTAATAAAACAATATTGCATATGACTGGTAATGAATTTTCCACACTCCAGAAAAGTATATAGTGTTGCCACTTCTCTCACATTATCCTTTTATGAATGTTCTCCTGGAAAACACTGCAAAATTATCAACTCTATAGGAAAAATCTTTCATTCCAATCTTAGTTCTCATCACATCAAATGTTAATACTACTTATGATATTATCTCTAATACATTATTTTTATAAATTGATATTCAAACTATTTATCATCTTTACATAGCAAATTAGCATATAGACAGTTGAATTCCTGCATTTCTTCAGAAGTATTTTTATGTTAATTCCTAGTATCTCCACATACATTTTTTTACAACGTTGCCTTCTGTCTTCTGTTTCCCTTAAGAAATGGTTTCATGTGTTTATCAGATCATTTTTCTCCTGTTTCATGGCACTAGATTCCAGTAACCATATTTATCCAACTTTCGCTTTTGAGATGCCCTCCAACAATAATGATGAAAATACACATCTGGTAGTCAAAGCTATAGTTCTAAAACTCATACTCTGTTTTTTCAATTGACAAATATCATTGAGCACCCACTAGGATTGCAAGGCACTCTTGAGGGGAGTGGATATATGGTGGCCAAAAAGACAAGCGAAGTCCTTCATCTCTCAAAGCTTAAATTCTAGAGGAAGGAGATCAACATGAAAGAAAATAAAGCCACAAAAAATAAGTACTGGTCACATAGTAAAACAAGGGAATGACATTGTAATCTGATTGGGATACTTTATTTCATGTTAGAAACATTGTCTCCAAAAAAGTGAATTTGCAGCTGAACTTGAACAATAAGGAGCCAGTCATGTGAAGTTTGGGAGAAACTTCCACAGATACTACTTATAAGACTATTTCCAGTATCTTAACTATCAAAAATGCCATAAGGAGGTGGGAATGAGGTTAAACTAGTTTAGGAACCCAGGAAAATGGTCAGGGGAACAGAAGCAAAGTGGACAAGGAGTAGAATGGAAAATTAGTTTCAAGAGGTCATCAGCAGCAAATTGTTAATAGGGATATGGAAATATGTATGAGCAATGGACTTGCTTTCCAGATGCACAACAAACCAAAGGACAATTTTCATCAGGGAAGTGGTATGATCCCATTTAGCTCTTGCACAGGATGACTTCCCTAACAGCTCCTCCACAGAGTTAATTTCTTCTTTTCAGGCCCGAACTAACAATAAGAAGGGAAGAAATTACTATGTTTGTGACCAAGTCTTATAATTTCTCATCTAAGCATGATGCTTCCTTGGCCTCTGCTGGCAATCATTGAACACCATGTGAATAAGCAGAAGAGAATATTGGACAGTATTTGATTAAATATTCTGTGCTCTTCAACTGTGATACATGTCCCCATAATAGCATGTTTTCCTGCAAGAAGGCAGATCTATCTTGAGGTGTGTTCTGAGGAATGCCAAGTAGATTTCAGACATGAAGGCTGGATACCAAGTTACAAAGCTTCAGTGGACAAGATAATTTATTCAGGAAAGGACATTTGAAATGGCGATCCCAATGTCATCTCCAGTTTGTTTGGAATCTGTGTCACTAACAACTATTATTTTCTGCTATTTTTCTTTGGTTCTGAAATTTGTCTTTTGAAAATGGTGACCTGAGTTTTGCACAACATATAATTTAGAAATGTTCAATGTTATAAATTGTACTTTACTATCAGTAAAAGCCTTTATGTGTCAAGTAGCAAAACAAGAATGTCATGAAAGAAGGTGAAGTTCCTTATTAAAGAAAAAGGAATTGCGTAAAGACCTGCTAATGTATACTGTAGAAAATAAAACAGAGGCTGATATGAACGTGCCTATCAACTTATATTTATAATATGGTGATTTTCAAATAATAGAAGAACATTTGTGAGTCTGTGTTGTCAAAGTGGAATATTGCCAGAGGATGCTGTTTTCATAAGGTCAGAGCTCCACAGCTGCCCAATCAGTATGTTCAGAAATGGTCTTTAATTTTCTAGCTTATTTGTGGTTCTGAAATTGTGTTCTTTCTGTTATTATGTTATGGAAACATCACCTAAGCAAACACTTTCTGGTTTTACTCTGATATTTATCTATTCCTTTTAGTGATAATGATTGGTGATAATAAAACTTTGGATCATCATGTTTCCTAATCTTCAAGAGTTCAGTAGCTGGCATGGTGATACATGAGAGGCTAAGACAGGAGGATACCAGGTTCAAGACCAGCCTTGAAAACGTAGGCAAGACTTTCAGCAACTTAGTGAGACCCTGTTTAAAAAAATAGAAAGGGCTGGGAATATAACTCAGAGGAAGAATACTTCTGGATTAAATACCCAGTAACATACACACACACACACATACACACACACTTCTGTAGGGCAGAAATTAGGACCAATTTTCAGATGAGGAATATGAAGTTACTTTTATGCTATGGCAGTAAGGCCATATTCAGTAAGAGGTGAGAAGATGGTCCTCTAAAACCGCAGTTTCCTCTCTGTTTTGATACCATATAGCCAGCCAAGTGGATACAATTTGAAAACCTTTACAGGACCTTTACTAGTATTAAACAGAAAATTGAGTTCTCACTGGCATTTGGTGTAGGAACCCTTCAACCATCTGGTCTTATTTAACTTGCCATAAACTGTCCATATAACAAGAAATAGACTATTCCAACTTTCAAATTTTTCATATATGGTAGCTTCCCTATGTATATAACAAGGTAATAATTATTGCCCAACATTAATGATTTGCATAAAATAATTTGATATGTTAAGCTTTTCTCTGTTGCTTCCCAACTATATTAAAGTTAGATTGAAGGCTGCACTTCTGGTAAATAAATATTACAGCATTTTCTATGGCAAAAACATTTGGTACCCAAACACTTATTATAACTGAAGTTGAAAAGAGGGGTATGGTTTTGGACACTAATGGGAAGGAAGCTGTGCTTTCATCCACATATTCCTTTTATTGGAAAAGAAGCCCAAGAGTATATGAAAAGTACATCCCTCTTTTGTTTCTATGGCACTAGTAGATAAAAGAGAGATGATCAGTGAGCTCTTTGAACTTGTTTGCAGTTGCATCCCTTCGCAGGTATGTGAACATGACAGAAATGCTCATATCTTCCCTGGAGATATTGTATGACTTTCAATATAACCCTCAATACTTAATCTAAATATATTTCCAAAAACAATTTATCTTTATTCTGTGTGAAAAAATGTCCATATTACTAGTGGGTGGTTGGGTGCATAGTATGTATTTAAAAGCCAGCAGCCTCAGCACAGTTTCTGTTGGCATTAGGATCCGTTTTTTTTATTATTTTTGACACACCTAATATTAATTTTTATCTCATAAACCACAGATGTTTATTACACTGTATATGTCTTGTCTATGTTTTCTACTTTTCACTCTCCATCTACTATAGAAGTACAGAGCAACATTGCAGCATGAAATAAATATAATTTGTTTTGAAAGACTTCTCAGGATTCAATCATCTGATAGACATTAGAGTCATTACATAGAATAATTTGACACTTGGTCTCCAAAACATGTTACCACTCTTTGATGCTAAAAATTGCACTTGCAAAGGTTCTTGTTGGAATTTACTGCAATATTCTGAGACCATGCAATGTCCAGGTCTCAAAGTAAAAAATATTGCAAATCATTAATGGTCATTCATTACTCAGGTCTCTCTGCCTGTAGTTTAATTCTGACTCAAGAGGTAACAATCCCTATTTCATAGCTTCCTTGTCTATTGGCTTCCTGGGGTACAGAGATAGGCTGGTGGCAAAGACTCTGACCCACAACCCCCTGGTAAACCATGTGGCCAATTGTCTGCAGATGTCTATGTGCTTACCTGGGTAGGGAGCTGAATTGTGTTAGGGAGACAAATATGTGATGTGTAACTGTGCTGGCCAGGGTTCAAATGTCAGTTCTGCACTTATTAACTGTATTTTTCTACTAATTGATCTGCCACTCAGTACCCTTGTTTATAAAATATAAATGATTGCAATATACCTTGTGAAGCTATTGTAAGAATTAAATGGAACAAAGCATCTAAAGCACTTCTCACATAACAGACACTTAATGTCTTCTCTTCCACTGCTATAATTTGGATGTTGAGTGTCCCAAAAGTTAGTGTTAAAAACTTAGTCCCCAGTATGGTGCTGTTTATTGGAAGGTTGTGGATCCATTAAGAAATGGGGCCTAATGGGAAGCACTTAGGTTATTGGGATAATGTGAAGAATGCCAAAGGTGATTATGTAACTCCCATCCTGTCCCGTGTCTTTCTGCTTCCTGGCTAATTATAAATGTGTAGTTTACATTGACACTTCTTCCTGCCATTGAAAGCAGGTATCTTCATCAAAGGCTCACAGTAATAGAACTGAATCATCTTGTACTAGAACCTTGAGAACTTTGAGCTAAATAAACCACTTCTCTTATTAAGATAGTTGCCATTCTAATAATGCAAAGCTGGCTAATACACTCCCAAATTAGGAGAGATACTATTTTCCCTGGCTTATCTTAAGGCAAATAATACGGTGGTGTTTTAATTTCTGCATGGATTACTACCTTTGGTTTTTCCCAAGAAGAAAATTTACATGGAAACTCACAAAAAATCCAGATTAAAGTGAGGCTGGGGTGGGGGGAACCTCTAAAGGTTGTCCTTTACTGGTTACCCTCAGTGGCCTCTAAAACATTCCCAGTTAATCTAGGTTGAAAGCCACCATGGTAGATAATGTGAAAGCAGTTTATAAAGTACAAAGTGGTACAAATATATCAACTATTAGTTTTAGGAGAAGTGAAGGTGAATTTGGAGATGGGTATCAAAACTTAGTGGTAGAAGAATAGGGAGTTGCCTTGAAAGAAAATGTGGTTTTATCTGGGGCTCACAAGAATTCTATTAGTTGGGCTGGCTTTGTGGGCATCTATGTAGTTTCAGGCCACCAAACTTGGTAATTGTTTCCCCACTTGGTTTTATGTGCTGTTGTAGGGATTTTTGACATTTTTAATAAACTGTAAATAAGGAATCCTTTGCTTCCATTTAGGTACAAGTCCCACAAATCATGTAAATGGTTCCATTTATAAGATTGTCACTTTTATAGAATTCTGGCTGTTTGTTCCTGCTTCAGTATTATGAGAGGGGGCTACTATATTGCAGGTATTGCAGGGACACATGGTCCTACCTGGAGACCACTGCCTTATTTTCTTCCCTCTTGAAGAATATGGCCTTTGTGTGTGAGTCCTAAGTCTCTGTCTCTGTGTCCCATGGACTCTCTTTCAAGATACAAGCCTGAACATTCCTGAAATACATTTAGTAACTCAATAAGAATAAAATGATTAGAACTTGGGAACATTGGAAAAGACACATAACTGCTATTTATCAACATTCTTCCTCAGTGAAATCAAGGGTAGTTCTTTCTAATATGAGTTACAAGAATCTCAGGAGACAGTTTGAGACCTCTAAGAATTTTTACTGCGCTATAATCATAAAACTGTAAAATTATTTTGTAAGAGTTGAGAGTATATATATATATATATATATATATATATATATATATATATATATGGATATATATGTATGTATGTATGTATATATGTATATATACATATACACAAATATTCATCTGTCCCAGGACATTTTTAAGTTTAAAAAGGGAGTCCTGTGAATGACGATGTATAATTAGGCCACTTTAAGAGTTGCAAATCTTTATTGCCCTTTGAAGTTTAGAACTATTGTTCCCCTGTGATTTTCTGCAGTGGTCAGTTTTCTACAAGTTTAATTTGACAGAAAAGGTATGTATTGATGGACAAAGCAGCAGCCATTTAATGGGAGAGAGATTGTGAATATAGCCTGAAATATTGTATACTTAATAACTCATGGTTTTTATTTATTAATTTTTGCAGTACTCCATGCTGATACATATGGCACAGTTTTATTCCTAGTTACATTTACCAACATGGGTCCCACCAATCAATGCTCTCATTGTAGGATCAGTGAATTTAATGTGAAAATAAAATAGAGATGGACACATATGACTCCTCCTCTTTAATATATTCAATATAACATTAAGTAATATAACATTATTCTATAATATAGAATCATAATGATAAGAATATATATATATATATCACCCTATTTTACTATAATATTTCTTCTTATCATGCTCTTGGCTATGACAGTGACTAGTATTAAGATTTCTTTCATCCTCTGCACACTGCCCTATAGCAGTATTTGCTATTGTAGTACAGGCTGCCCTTTTTCATTGTCTGGAATTCTGCAACTCTATCATCTTTCTCTTCATTATCAATCCATTGTTAACACTATGGCCTTTGTGATGTTTCTGAAACCAAAATTAGAGGCAATACTGAGTCTTAGTTATAAAGTCTTCATTGGTTTTCCATTGTCCTTAGGGTGAACCCTAAGCTTCTGAAAGTACCTGGAAAGGATGTTTGCAATCAGGCAGAAATTCTGGCTCTGTGTCTATCAGTATAGACAGAGGCGGAGTGGTGAAATGGAAGTGGTGGGAAGAAACAGGAAATTTTGTCTGTGTTATGGCTCATTCTGCCATTTTACTTTGTATTCTTTATCTTCTTTTTTTCTTGTTCTTTAGGCTTTCTTACCATTCCTAATACCAATTATACTATGTGCATTTTCTTTAAAAAATTTTACGAGCTGAGTACACTCAGTAGCTGCAGGGAAGATTGTCTTTATTTAATTGCTGTTTTTTAAAACATCACTACGGATGCAGTGGGAAGGATGGACAGTATACTCTCCTTAATAGAAAGAATCAATGGTATCCATCAAATTACCAAGAAAGGACCAAAATTTCCCTTATTGTGTTTGTACTGATATTAAATAGAAAGTGTTGGCCTAAGCAGTACAAAATGTAGAATAATTTGGATTAAAAACAAATTTTCTTTATTTGTGATTTCAGGAGCTGAATCCAGAAGCTCATGCATGCCAGATACGCACTTTAAAACTGAGGTACATTCCTAGCCCCTGGTTTTTTATTTTGTTCAGAAAAAAAATGCTCATATTATATGATGACCTGGAGCTTCTATAATTTTCTTTAACAGTCTTTCTGTGACATGCCACCTCACTGAATCTCTGACCTCAAGCTCTACTCTTTCCCTTTGTAGTAGGCCAAAATATTTAAAGATACTCATGTGAAATTCCTTGAATCTATAAATAATACTTAGTTTGGTAAAATATTCTATTAACTTAAAGATCTTTGGAAGAGAAACTTATGCTGGATTTTTCAAGTGGGTCTAGTATAAGCACAGAGTTCCTGTATGAGGGAGATGGATGAAGAGACAAAAACAGGGGGAGGCAAAAAATGTGAAAATAGAGACAGCAATGAGGCCAGAGATGCAGGCAGCCAATAAAAAGTTTGTAAGGAAAGAACAGATCCTCCCCTAGAGCTTTTGCAGGGAAAAGGGTTTTGCCAATGCCTTGGTTTTGGACTTCTAGCCTGCAGAGCTATGAAAAAGTGTGTTTCTGTTAATCCATCCGATTTGTAGTACTTTGCCATAGCATCCTACCTACATTCCTTCCAGCTCCATTGGCTTCTTTTCTGGTCTCTAAATAGTCCATGTGAGCTCTACCTTAGGACTTGCACTCACTATTCTCTAATCCTAGAAATGCCTTCCACCAGACAACTTCTTACTGACAGATACATGTCTTTCTCCTTTATATCCTTCACATTTTTGCTCAAAAATTTCCTTCAGTAATGCTTTCTGGGACTAGATATTTCTTTTAAATAGGCCAGTTGGAATTATTAAAATTATTGCTTTTTTATCTTCATAGTGTATATTATCCATAGGACATATTAATTTTTAATATATTTACTTGTTTGTTATTTTTTGTATCTGGTAAAACATATTCCTAGATGAAGATAAGGTCCATATTGTCAAGAGATTTTTACCAGTATCATATATTATTCCATTGCCAGTGCACAGAAGAGTAACTCAAAACCTAGGATAAGGCATAGTATATATATTTCATTTGATGAAAACTTAGTAAATAAAAGATGAAGTCCTGACCATAGTGGTACACAGCTGTAATCCCAGTACTTGGGAGACTGAGACAGGAAGATTTCAAGTTCAAGAAATACCCTAGCAACATAGAGAGACTCTCAGAAATCTAGCGAGATCTGGCACAAGAGTCATTTCAAAAAGGATCAAAGAACTTGAAATTAGACCAGAAGATTGCAGTTACTTGAAGAGGGAAGAGGATCAATAGTCCAACATATAGGGATGAATAAAGACTTTCTCAACAAGACTCCAAAGGTAGCAGGGCTTGGGGGTGCACGCTTGTAATCCCAGCATTTGGGAGGCTGAGACTGGGGAATCACAATTTGCTGACAACCTCAGCTACTCAGTGAGGCCCTCCACAACATAGTGAGACCCTGTTTCAAAATAAAGAATAAAAATAGGGCAGGGGGCATATCTTAGAGGTCAAATGCCCTTGGATTTAATCCCAAACGCAGAAAAAAAAGACCTCAAAGGCACAAAAAATTGAAACAAGAATTAATGTGTGGGACTGAATTAAACTGAACTGCTTCTGTTCAGCAAAGGAAGCTATCAAGAACTTCAACAGAAAGAGCTGACACAGTGGGAAAAGATCTTTGCCAGCTACTCTTCTGATGGAGGAAAATATCTAGGATATGGAAACAACTCAAGAAACTGCCAAAAATATGTATGTAACCCAATCAAAAATGTGCAAATTTACCAAATATACAGTTCACAAAAGAAGGAATACATGTGTCCAATAAATGTATGAAAAAATGTTCAACATCATTAGTAATCAGGGAGATGCAAATCAAAATTACTTTCAGAGTTTACCTAGCTCCAATTAGAATGGCAATCATTAAAAATACATAAAATAACAACTGCTGGTGTGAATGTGAAAAAGTGAGTACTCTAATCCATTGTTGGTGGGTTTGAAAATTAGTGCAACCACTATGAAAAGCAGTGTGGAGGATACACAAAAGAATGGAAATGGAAACCAAACTACCATATTTATGTTTATAGTTGCACAATTCACAATTGCCATGCTCCACCATGCCTGGTTTTATTTTTAATTTTCATTGGTGAATTGTAGCCATACGTCAAAATGGAGTACAAGATGGTAGAAACATAGATGCAAACATCACCCATTTAACCCTTACTAAATTCCCACCCCATTTTCTCCCTCTTCCTACTTCTCATGTTTGATTTGTACATAACATTGATATATTTGATAATGTACATCATGCACATTAGATAATTTTTCCCTTTACCCCTTACATCCCACTCAGTTACTTCACCTTATTTGCTCTATAGTATCTTCTTTCTCTAAAGTTCCTCCTATGACACATTTTCTCCCCTAGCTTCTGAATATTAGAGAGAGCATCCAATTTCTTAATTTTTTGTGACTAACTAATCTAACTTAGCAAAATGGTTTCCAGTTCCATTTCCCTATAAATTATGTAAATGTCTTTTTCTTTATGGCTGAGTAAAATTCCATTGTGTACATATCTCATAGTTTTGTAATCCATTTATCTGTTGATGGTGAATTGGGCAGCTATGAACATAGATAAATATGCATTAGTTTGGTAGTTTGGTTTCCTTTCTTCTGGGTAGATACCTAGACATGCTATTGATGGGTCATATGATAGGATTTTTCCCATTCTTCTGAGGATCATCTATACTGTTTTCCAAAGTTGTTGAACTAATTTGCAATCCTACCAACAATATTTAGAGTTTCACTTCTCCACATTCTCACCAGCATTTGTTGTTGTTTGTGTTTTGAATGATTGACATTCTAGTTGAACTTAGATGAAAAATCGGGGTACTTTTGATTTGCATGTCTCTGATTGCTAATGATGTTGAGCATTTTGTCATGCATTTATTGGCCATTTGAATTTCTTCTTTCACAAACTGTTCACTTGCCCATTTTCTGATAGGGTTGTTTTCTTGTGCTGAGTTTTTTTAGTTCTCTGTATATTCTAGATATATGTCCTCTTTCAGAGGAGTATGTCACAAAAATCTTTTCCCATTATGTTGGCTCTTAGTTGAAGTTCTTGATAGTCCCCTTTGCTGTATAGAACCTCTTTAGTTTAATCCAATCCAGTGTACTGATACATCTTTTAATTTTTTGTGTCTTTGAGGTTTTGTTGAAAGTTTTTACTTGTGCCTATGTGTTGCAGTGTTGGACCTAAGCCTCCTTCAAGAAGATGCAAGGTCTCTGAACTAATTTCCAAGTATCTGATCTATCTTGAATTGATTCTTGTGCAGGATGAGAAACAGGGGTTTATTTCATTTTTTTCTGCATATGGTTAACCAGGTTTACCAACACCTTTTGTTGAAGAGGCTGTCTTTTGTTTTTGGCCCCTTTGTCAAAAATCAATTGGATATAAGTGTATTTATTTGTTTTTATCTGTTTTTGTGCTAGTATCATGCTGATTTTTAAACTATGGCTTTGCATTATATTTTAAAGAAAGGCATTGTTATTCCTCCTGCATGGTTTTTGTTGCTTAGAACTACTTTGGCTGTTCTAAATTGTTGTTGTTGTTTTTGTTGTTGTTATTTCAAATGAATTTGTGGGCTGATTTTTCAATATCTGTAAGGAATGACCTTGGTAATTTAATGGTATTGTGTTGATTCTGAAAATCACATTTGGACATATGGCCATTTTGATTATATTTATTCTGCCTATCAATGAACGTGAAAAACCTTTCAATTTTCTAAGGTCTTCTTCAATTTCTTTTTTTAATGTTTTATAATATTCTTTTTTTGTTTTTTGGTGGTGGTACTGGGGTTCCTGGAATCCCTTCTACCTCCGGGCTACACTCCCAGACCTATTTTTATACTTTTATATTTGGAAACAGGGTCTCTTAAGCCAGCTGTTATAGTTTTCTTGGTTGAGTTTATTCTTAAATGTTTTATTTTTTGCGGGGAATTTCCCGAGTGGAAATGATTTCTTGATTTCTTTTTCAGTGAATTTATGGTTGGTAAACAAAAACCTTCCAATTTTTTAAGGTAGATTTGTATCCAGACACTTTGTTGAATTTGTTGATCAGTTCTATAAGCCTTTTGGTTGAGATTTTTGGGTCTTCTAAGTATAATATGCCATTTGTAAATATTGAAAGTTTTGAGTTCTTCTTTTTCTTTTTATACTCCTTTGATTTTCTTGTCTTGTCTTATTGCTCTGGCTAGAGTCTCAAGTACTATATTGAAAAGAATTGGTGATAATAGACATCATTGTCTTTTTCCTGTTTTAAGGGTGAATTCTTAAAGTCCCCCCCATTTGATATGATGTTGGCTGTGGGCCTAATGAAGATTGTCTTTATGATGTTGAGGTATGTTACTTCTATTCCGATTCTCTGCAGTGCTTTTAGCATATATTTATGTTGGATTTTGTCAAATGATTTTTAGCATCTATTGAGAATATTATATAATTTTTTCTTTGGTTCTATTTGTGTGATGAATTACATGGATTGATTTCCATATGTTGAACCAGCCTTGTATCCCTGGCACGAATTCTACTTGGTCAAGGTATATTATTTTTCTGATATGGTTTTGGATGCATGTTGCTAGTATTTTGGTTAGCAGTTTTTCATCCAATTTTATCAGTGATATAGGCCTATAATTTTCCTTCCTTCAGCTGTCTTTATTTGGTTTTGGTATTAGTGTGATGTTGTCTTCATTGAATGTATTTGGGAGAGTCCCATTTCTTTCTATTTCAGTAAATAAATTGAGGAGTATCAGAATTAGCTCTTTTATAAAGGTTTTATAAAATTTACTTCAGAAACCATCTGGTCCTGGGGTTTTCTTTGATGGCAGGCTCTTTATTACTGCTTCAATCTCTTTGATTGTTATTGGTTGGTTTAAATTTTCTATATTGTTTTGACTCAGTTTAGAAAGGCTGTTTTTATCTAGAAAATTATCAATTTTTTCCAGATTTTCTAATTTACCAGAGTATAGTTTTTTAAAGTAGTTTCTGATAATCCTCTGGATATCTACAATCAGTGCAATAGCTCCATTTTCATCTCTAATATTTGTAATTTGGGTTGATTCTCCTCTCTCTCTCTCTCTCTCTCTCTCTCTCTCTCTCTCTCTCTCTCTCTCCCTCTTGTGAAGTTGGCTAGTGATTTACCTATCTTGTTAATTTTTTTGAGAAGCCAGCTTTCGGCTTTGTTGATTTTCTGTATTGTTATTTTTATTTTCTACTTCATTGATTTCTGCTCTTATTTTAATAATTTTTTTGTCTTCTACTGGGTTTGGGGTTACACTGTTCCAGTCTTTCAAGGGCTTTGAGGTGTGTCATTAAGTTATTATTTAGTGATTTTCTGTTCCTGTACGCTCACTCAGTGCTATGAATTTTTCTCTTAATACTGCCTTTAAGGTGTCCCATGGATTAAATATGTTGTATCCCTATTTCTGTTTGTTTCTAGAAATTTCTTGATTTCACCCCTTACTACTTCTATGACCCATTCTTCATTCAGCAATGTGGTGTTTAGTCGCCACATGTTTATGTGGTTTATCTGAGTCTTTTTATAGTTGATTTATATTTTTGTTTTATTATGGTCTGGAAAGAAACAGGGAAATACGTCAAATTTTTAAATTTGATAGTGCCCCCTTTGTGTCACAGATGTCATCTATTTTGGAGAAGGTTTATTGTGAAGCTGAGAAAAATGTGAAATCTTCTGTAGTTGGGGGAATTATTTTATATGTGTCTAATAGGTTCAGTTGGTTGGTGGTATTCTTTAGGTCTGAGGCATCTTTACTGACCTTTTGTCAAATGATTATTTTAACAGTGTGATAGGGATGTTTAAGTCTACCAGTATCATTGTATTGGGATTTATGTGTGACTTAATGTTGCAAAGAGTTTGTTTTATAAGAGTAGCTGCACCTGTGTATGGGGCATAAATGTTGACTACCATTATTTCCGTTTAGTGGATTGTTCCTTTTACCAGTAAAAAAATACCTGCTTTATCTCTTCTAATATATTTGGGCATGACTCTAACTTTTCTGATATCATAGTTGCTACTCTTGCTTGACTTTTAGTTTTCTTGACATGGATTACCTTGTTCCAGCCCTTTACCTTTAGTGTGTTACTGTCTTTATTTACAAGGTGTGTTTCTTGCAGGCAACAGATAGATGGATTCTGTTTTTTAATCCATTTTGCCATATAAATGTCTTTTTATTGAGATCTGAGGCCATTTTTGTTCAGTGTGATTATTAAGAGATGGTTTTTAATGCCTCATATTTTGAGTTTTAACTTTTGTTTGAAGTATTGTTTGTTTTTCTTTGCTTGATGAAAATTCTTGTTTCTCTGGTTCTGGCATGTATTACTTATTTCTTCTTCCAGTTAATCTCTTTGTGTATTTTTTTCGAGTGCTGGTTTGAAAGACATAAGTTCTTTCAGTTTCTCTTTGTTGTGGAAAATTTTTATTTTTCTGTCCAATTTGAGAGATAGTTATTCTGGATAGGAAATTTTTGGCTGCCAGTTGTTTTCTTTCTGGCTTTCATGACTTGGTTTTGGAAATCTGGGATGATTCTAATTGGTTTGCCTCTGAATGTCACTTGGTCTTTTTTGTCGTGGTTGTTGCCTTTAAGATATTCTCCTTGGCTTCTATTTTGGTTAGTTTGACTATTATGTGGCATGGTGAACCTTTTCTTTGATCTTGTATAAAAGGGTTCTATAAGTTTTCTGTACCTGTATATTGACCACTTTTTCTATGTTTGGAAAATTTTTTAATATTACTTTTTTGAAAAGATTGCTGATCCCTTTGGTTTCACCTTCTATTTCATTTTCAACGTCTATTATTTTTAGGTTAGCTCTTTTAAGATGGACCCATATCTATTTAATGTCCAATTACTACTGTCATAATGATTTTTCTACAATAATGTTTTTTGGAGTGGTCATCTTCTAGGATGGAGGTTCTATTCTCCATGTGTCTAATCAATTGTTTATACTTTGAATTCATGCTTTCACTTCAATGATTGAGTCTTTTCTTTCATTTTCTCTCTAAATTCTTTTTGGTATTCCTGTATTATTTCTACTTTTACATACCTGATTTTTTCTTTGGTGGTCTTTGCAATTTTGTGTTGTCAGGTTCTGTTATTGTGGTGTTCCGCAAGCTCATTGCTTCCTTGTTATTCCTCCTTCTCAGGATTGCATAATTTTGTTGTCTGTTGTTTTTGAAATATTTCTCTTAGTATCGAGGTGTCAGCTGGTATATCCCTGGGCAAGATTTATTGTATTCAACAGTGAAGGTTGAATGAGGAGGGAAGTGGAGTCATAAATGCATCAATAGGATAAAGCCACAAATATGATCAAATAGAATTAGAATATGAGTTCTGTAAGGTAGTATATAATAGAGATTACAGATAGTGAATATGTAATAGTACTCTAGTAACCAGTGTAGAGTATTTAATATAGTGATCTCAAGTGGATTTAATACAAGACAAAGAAGATAAAAGAAGAAAAAAAGAGATGGAGAGAAGAGAGTAGGTACATATAAGGAAAGAAGGTTGGGACAAGTGTAAAAAATTTAGAATAAACACACTCAAAACAAGAAACAACAACAACAAAAAAAACCAAAAAAAATGCAGTCCTACAAATATATGAATATTTGGTAGACTGGTCCTCTACAGTCTCTCTCTTTGCATACACTGAATGCCACTGGTACCTTTTCTACTACAAGCCTAGTTCTCTGAGTCTTTTTCAGTGTATGCAGATGGCCAGCATCAAGGGGGCTGGATCAAATGTTAAGCATAGGTCACTCTCCAAGCTTTCTATAGATGTGGAGCCTAAGTAGGTGGTGGATGTCTCTGGGACCAAATCTAGTGTAAGAATCACTGTTCTCCACAGCTAGGGCTGGACTAGTCTGACTTCTCTCCATTCACCATGATTGGATCATCTGTGGTGATCCCAGAGATCCTGCTAGTTTCATTTGGTGTTAAGCATAGGTCTCCCTCTATACTTTCCACTGATGCAGATCCTGAGTCTGTCTGAGTCTATGGTATGTTCAACAGCAGTCTCCATCCCAACCTTTACCAGGTTGAACTTCAGTATCTTAAACCCAGGGAGTTTACTGTGGATGTGCAAGGATGCCTTGCTGGGTGTTCTCCAGTGGGAAGGAAGTTTCAATTACAGTGTTGGTTGCATACTGTTCTGAATCTCTGGAGGGCATGGTGAGGTAGGCAACCACTGCTACAAGTTGTAGCTGGTGTTTTCACAGGAGGAATTTATGGCTTACAGTTCTGATAATCTGTAGCTACTCACTTCGTTTCAAGTCTTTGATTATTTTCCCGTGAATCCCTGAAGTCAGGTGCAGTGAGGCAAGATGTTGCCATAGTGTACCATAGCCTTTTCATTCAACAGTGAGGGATATTTTTTGTCTTTCCACTTTGGGATGGTTAGAAATTAAAGCAGCTGTAAAAATGTGCATGTGAGCTTTGACTGAATATATGTTTTCATGTCACTTGGGTGAATACTGTGGAGTAGGAATTGAAAGTCATGTGGTAAACCAGGCCTAATATTTTAGAAAATTAGCAAACTGTGTTTGAAAAGTGGCTGGTCCCATTTTCCACTCCCACCATGACCATAGGAGAGAGCCAGTTGGTGTACATGCTCCATGGCATTTTCATATGTTTTTCAATTTTTAATTTTTCTGGTAGCAATATAGTGGTACCTCTTGAACTTAATTTGTTTTTCCCTGATTACTACTGATGTTCAGCATCTTTTTCTATGCTTACTTGCCAGATTTAATGTTTTCACTTTTGAACTGTTTGCTCAAATATTTGCCCATATAAAATTTATGTTGTTATTTTTTGAATATTGAATTATGGAAATTCTTAATATTCTGGCTAAACAGCCTTTATTGGATGCATAACTTGAAAATTTGTGTTTCAGAATACCAGTTTCTGAATTAAATTTTTATTCTCTTAAGAGTGTCTTTTTATGAATATAATTCTTAATTTTGATAAAATATATATTAATTTACTTTTTTAGATGTGTATTTGTATGTTGTGTAAAAGTAGCTTGAATCTGCAAACTATCCTCATATGTATCTTCTAAAATATTTATATTGGTGTTTATATTTATTTATTTATTTATTTTAATTTTTTATTGGTGCACTGTATTCATACATCATAGTGGGATACAAACTTTTGTAGACATACATGCACACATCGCCCATTCAGTCCCCACCCGATCCCCACCCCATTCTCTCCCCATCCCTCCCTCCCATGCTTGGCTTAGTGGTTGACATCTAGCATTATAGCAATTTATCCAAAATTAAAAATGATAATCTCACATAACAGTTTCATTTGTCTGATACCAAGCTTTTGATGACTTAAAGATAACATTTCAATATTTCTTTTTACTTTCTTTCTTACCAGAGAATATTATTTTTCTATTTTTTTAGGTGAAACTATCATATATTTATATATTTATTTATCAGAAAAAAACTCTATCCTAATATGGAATATGGACTCTAGATACCCAAAATGATCTTGAAAAAGAACAAAGCTAGAAGATATATATTTCCTGATTTCAAACCATATAAAGCTACAATAATTGAAACAGTGTAGTACTATTCCAAAGGCAGATATATAAACCATTGGAGTTAAATAAAAGCCTAGAGCTAAATTCTTCCCTATATTGTCAAGTTATTTTTGACAAGGTTTCCACGAACATTTGGTGGTAGAAATAATAATCTTTTAACTAAATATTGTTGAAACATAATAATTACATGGAAAATAATAAAATTGGACCCTTACCTAATCCCATATACAAATATTAACTCAAAATAGATAATAGACCTAAATATAAATCTTAAGACTATAAACTTTTAGGAGAAAATCTGGGTCATAAAACCTCACAACATTGAAATTGGCAGTGATTTCTTGGATATGATTTCAATGGCACAGGCAACAGAAGAGTATACAAACTCCCTAAAAAAAAAAAAAAAAAATATTGTATATCCAAAGACAATATAAACAGAGTTAACAGTTACTAATATAATTGGATAAAATATTTCCAAATGCTATATCTGAAGGTATATTAATATTCCAACTAGAAATCCTAAAAATTAACAATAAAACCAAACAATACCATTTAGAGATAGGTAAAAGACTAACATAAGTAATGAATCTCCACGGATAACCAATCTTAGTTGACTGTTGGATGGAAACTCTTGTTTCTCTGGTTCTGGTGTGTGCTACCTATTTCTTCTTTGTAGTTAATCTCTTTGAGTATTTTCTCTAGTGCTGGTTTTGAAGACAAAAATTCCTTCAGTTTCTGTTTGTCATGGAAGCTTCTTATTTCTCCATCTAATTTTTTAAATTTATTTTTTATTGGTGCTATGTATTCATACATCATAGTGGTATAAAGAAAATACTTTTGTAGACATACATGCACATCTCGCCCAGTTAGCCCCTACCACGATCCCCACCCCATTCCCTCCCCATCCCTCCTTCCCACGCTTGGCTTACTGGTTGACATCTAGTATTATAGCAATTTATACAATATTAACATTGATAATCTCACATAACAGTTTCATTTGTCTGGTACCAAACTTTTGATGACTTAAAGATAACATTTCAATATTTCTTTTTGCTTTCTTTCTTACCAGAGAATATTTTTTCTTTTTTTTTTTTAGGTGAAACTATCATACATCTATTTATTTATTTTTCAGAAAAAATCTATCCTGATATGGAATATGGACTCTAGATACCCAAAACAGTCTCAAAGAAGAACAAAGCTAGAAGATGTATATTTTCTGATTTCAAACCATATAAAGCTACAATAATTGAAACAGTGTAGTACTGTTCTAAAGGCAGATATATAAACCATTGGAGCTAAATAAAAGCCTAGAGATAAATTCTTCCATACATTTTCAAGTTATTTTTGACAAGGTTTCCATGAACTTTTGGTGGAGGAAATACTAGTCTTTTAACTAAATATTGTTGAAAAATAATAATAAATGAAAAAGAATAAAATTGGACCCTTACCTAACACATATACAAATATTAACTCAAAATAGATAAAAGACCTAAATATAAATCTTAATACTATAAGCTTTTAGAAGAAAATCTGGGTCATAAAACCTCACAAAATTGAAATTGGAAGTGATTTCTTGGATATGATTTCAATGGCACAGGCAACAAAAGAGTAAATAAACTCCCTAAAAAATAAAAAAAAATTTGTATATCCAAAGACAATGAAAACAGAGTTAAAAGTTACTGATCCTCTTCCAAGAGTTCCTCCTATGACCCATTTCTCCCTAACTCTCACATATTAGGGAAAGCATCTGATTTCTTATTTTTTGTGCCTGACTAATCTCACTTAGCATAATGTCCTCCAGTTCCATCCATTTCCCTGAAAATGATGTAATTGAGGTTTTTTTTTGATGGCTGAGTAAAATTCCATTGTGTACATATCCCACAGTTTTGTAATCCATTCATCTGTTGATGGACATCTTGGCTGGTTCCATAGTTTGGCTATGGTGAATTGTGCAGCTATGAACATAGATACACATGCATTAGTTTGGTAGTTTGGTTTCTTTTCTTTTGGGTAGATACCCAACAGTGGTATTGCTGGATCAAATGGAAGATTTGTTCCCATTCTTCTGAGGATTCTCCATACTGTTTTCCAAAGTGGTTGCACTAATTTGCAATCCCACCAACAATGTCTTAGATTTCCCACTTCTCCACATCCTCGCCTGCATCTGTTGTTGTTTGTGTTTTGAATGATGGCCATTCTAGTTGGAGTTAGGTGAAATCTCAGGGTAGTTTTGATTTGCATCTCTCTGATTGCCAGTGATGTTGAGCATTTTTTCATGCATTTATAGGCCATTTGAATTTCTTCTTTTGTGAAGTGTCTATTTAGTTCATTTGCCCATTTTGTTATTGGATGCTTTGTTTTCTTAGTGTTGAGTTTCTTGAGTTCTCTGTATATTCTAGATATTAGTCCTCTATCAGTGGTGTAGGTGGCAAAAATCTTCTCCCATTCTGTTGGCTCTCGATTGAGGTTCTTGATAGTTTCCTTTGCTGAACAGAAGCTCTTCAGTTTCATGCAATCCCATGTATTGATTCTCCTTTTAATTTGTTGTGCCTTTGGGGTCTTGTTGAGGAAATGTTTGTCTGTGCCTATGTGTTGTAGTGTTGGACCTTCAAGGTCTCTGGTTTAATTTCCAAGTCTTTGATCCATCGTGAGTTGACTTTTGTACAGGGTGAAAAAGTGGGATTAACATCCAATTTTCTGCATATGGTTAACCAGTTTTGCCAACACCATTTGTTGAAGAGGCTATCTTTTTTCCAGTGTGTGTTTTTGGCCCCTTTGTCAAAAATCAATTGGCTGAAAGTGTGTGGACTTGTTTCTGGGTCTTCTATTCTGCTCCATTGGTCTATATATCTGTTCTTTTGCCAGTACCATGCTGTTTTTATTACAATGGCTTTGTAGTATAGTTTAAAGTCAGGTATTGTGATTCCTCCTGCGTGGTTTTTGTTGCTGAGAACTACCTTGGCTATTCTGGGCTTTTTGTTATTCCAGATAAATTTAAGGACTGATTTTTCTATGTCTGTGAGGAATGATCTTGGTAGTTTAATGGGCATTCCTCCATCTAATTTGATAGAAAGTTTTGCTGGGTAGGAAATTTTTGGCTGGAAGTTGTTTTCTTTCAGAGTTTGGAATATGTTACTCCAAGCCCTTCTGGCTCTCATGACTTGGTTTGGGAATTCTGCAGTGATTCTAATTGGCTTGCCTCTGAATGTCACTTGTCCCTTTGTTTTTGTTGCCTTTAAGATTCTCTGCTTGGCTTCCACATTGGTCATTTTGACAATTATGTGGCATGGGGATCCTCTTCTCTGATCCTGTCTAAAGGGAGTTCTATAAGTTTCCTGGACCTGTGTATCAACCTCTTGCTCTATGTTTGGAAAATTTTCTGCTATTACTTCCTTGAAGAGATTGTTGATCCCTTTGGTTTCACTTTCTTTTCCCTCCTCTATTCCAATTATTCTTAGGTTAGCTCTCTTAAAATGGGCCCATATTTCTTCAATATCAGATACCTGCTGTCGGATATTTTTTTCTAGATTAGAAACTATGCATTCATTTTTGGAATGATCATCTTCTAAGAGCGAGATTCTGTTCTCCATGTGGTCTAATCGGTTGTTCATGCTTAGAATTGAGGCCTTTACTTCATTAATTGCATCCTTTATCTCTTTTTGGCTCTCTCTGAGTTCTTTTCAAAGCACCTCTATTATTTCTACAGTTATTTTCCTGATTTGATCTTCTAGAAATCTCTGATTTTCTGTTTTATCGGGTTCTGATGTTGTGGGGTTGTGGGCATTCATTGCTCCAGTATTATTTCTCTTTCCCATGATTTCGGAAGTTTGTGCCTTCTCTGGGTTCTTCCCTTGGGTCACTATGAATTCACTTAAGGTGTTCTGGATCTCGGGTCAGTAGTATCTCAGACCCCACTACTCCTTTACTGGGTTGTATCACAGAGTCTCCGACCCAGAGAGTCGATAGAGGCTGCTTTAGACTGTGGGGGGTGCTAGGCTGCACATTCTCCTATGGTGTGATATCTCTGCCACCACCACTCCCCTACTGGGTCAAGTCCCAGGGAGTACAGTACTGGGATTTCTCCTCTGTGGCCCGCAATTTGACTCACTGTTCTTGAGTACGCAGATGTAGCTGTACTGGATTCGGTGAATTCTCTGCTGCTGCTGCCGGTGGCAATATGGCGCCGATGTCATGCCCTAGGCCGTAAGGCTGGCGTATTTCTTCTTTGTTTTGATTTCCACTCTGAATCCCTGCAGTGTGTGCTGAGCTCAGCCACTAGGAGCTTTAGATTTTACCTGCGGCGATAAATCCCTCCTGGCTGTTCCGCAGCGGCTCACCTAGGCTTGCTGTAGACGTCCAGTGAATTTGCTGCTGCCGCCAGCAGTATGGCGTTGCTGTCGCATCCTCGGGTGTGAGGCCGGTTATCTCCTCTGTGCCTCTGAGCTCTGTTCTCAGTCCGCTTTCTCTCTGGAGCCTGGTGATTTTTTTGTCTCTCTGGTGATAGTGTTTTCTGGCTATGAAAGGCGCTGATTTTGTGGTAATGGAGATTGGTTGTTAGCGGGGCTCTTAAGCCCCGCTTTTCTCAGTCGCCATCTTCCTGGAAGTCCTGATATTTAGATATATTAGTAGTTTGAGTTAATTTTTATAAGGCACATAGTATGAATATTGAGTTTTGTTTTTTACATGTGTATATCAAGTTGTTCCTACACCACTTGCTATAAATAATAGGAAAATAATATATTTTCTCTATTGTATTGTTGCTGTGTGTGTGTGTGTGTGTGTGTGTGTGTGTGTGTGTGTGTGTGTGTTATTGGGGATTGAACCCAGGGGAATTATAGCTCTGAGCTATAGCTCCAGCTTCATTTTTTTTAGTTTTGTCTCACTAGGTTACTTAGAGTCTCACTACTTTCGGAGGCTGCTCTTGAACCTTTAATCCTCCTGTCTCAGCCTCCCATATACTGAGATAATAGGTGTTTTTCACCATACCTGGCTATAACTTTTGTTAGATAATAATTGAATATGTTTGTGTGAATATGTTTCTGAAATCTATTTCATTGATCTATATGTCTTTATCTTATCTATGTATTGATATCATTTTTCCAATAGCACACTGAATTCATTTCAGAAATTGATGATTTTCATGGTGAATATTTTGAAACCTTTACAGAATAGTTAATCCAAATACTCCTGATTCTATTTCATAAAATAGAAAGAAACTGGACTCTCCCAAATACATTCTATGAAGCCAGTGTCACAATAATACCAACACCAAATAAAGAAAGCTCAAGATAAGAAAACTACATACCTATACCACTGATGAACTTAGATGAAAGCCGAAAAACAAAATACTAATAATGCAAATTCCAAACCTCATCAAGAAAACTGGTTCAAAATATGAAGAACAATTCATGTAATTCTCCACATAAACAGAACTAAATACAAAATTTAAATGATGGGGGCTTCGATTCAAAATGGCGACTGAGGGACACAGCACTTCTCAGTAGCTGAAACAAATAAAGTTCAACTACTTAGAAAGCAGTGTCTTAATCAACAAAATAAATACATACCAGGAACCAAAACAGATGCAGGTACCTCGGCGGAACCCTGAACTCAAAGAAGAAGAACAAAGATTGGACACCAGACCTGCTGCAGATACAATTGGGACACCCGACGGCGGGCTGCCTGTGCGACTGCCTGCCACCCCGAATGGCACTCCTGAGCCCTGACTGAAATCACCACAGCAAGATAATCTGGGACTGAAAACAGACATAGGACCTAATCTTAAGCAGTGAGCAGAATCCACGTCAGAATTCTGTGTGCTCACCAGCGACTGGATCACAACAGCACGGGTACTCCCACGGAAGCCTGAACCAAGGAAGCCAGGTACCTGAGTGTGTCCAGGGAAAGTGCGGGTCCTAGCAAGCGCCCCAGCCCCAACCCCAGCACTGGCCCGGGGCATCTGTCCCACGCCTCAGAAACCAGCACTGTCCTCGCGCACCCTGTCTGCACCCTGGACCCCTGCTAGTAGTCAGTGCCTGTACCACTACCACCCCTAAATCTGAGCCTACCTTGTGTGTCTAGCCCCTGCCCCCAACTGTAGCCCAGACATCCACCTTGCCAGAGGCCTGCCTTCCAGGCAGCGAAAGCTCTGTGTGCCCCTGAAATCTCCTCAGGGCCCCCCCAGCTTCTATGTCCCGTGGGAGGCAGAGATCACTGCTGGACACCACGCAATGCCTGTTCACCTGGACCCTTTTGCACCTATCCTGCACCCCTGGCCCACCGCTGGGAGTTACTGCCTGCCAGTTAGCCTGATGCTAAGTTCTAATCAAGAACACAGCTCAATACACCTTGGAAGAGCATAGCAGCAGCAACAGGCAGCTGCACCAACTCACACCTGGGTCCAGTAATAGCAGCGCACCCAGCCTGCACTCTCGGGATAGGTAGAGCTCTGGCAGTAAGTGTGGGCATCCAGGAACCAGCATCCTTTGCCCAGGGTATGTCTTGGGACCACAGCAGCTAGCAAAAGTTGGAATGTCCAGAGACACAGGGAAATCCATCGAGACACAATATCTGCACAGGACCTCAGGGGGAGGCTCCAAGTATACTTTGGACATCCTACACCCCTGCTATAGGGAAGCACAGGTGGGAGTCTAGGGTGGTGAGTGCAGAGGTGCTGAATACAGGTTGTATTTTGCAGAACCTGGGAATTGTACAGAATCTAATAACAGTGAAATCAGACATCTTGACACATAAACCCAATGCAGTTAAAGGAAAGAAATGTGTCCAAACACCCAGAGTGACCTAAGAAGATAAAAATAGAGTACAAAGAATACTGAGACATTGGATTATATTCTGAAAGCTACCAAAGCAATCAGATACACAAATATGATATGGAACTGACCCCATATTCATAAATAAGTAGGACTATTTGTTTTACTTTTATTGTGGATGTTTTGTTTTGTTTTGCTTTTACAGTGCTTTTGTGTTGGTATGGTTATTGCTGTTTTATATTTTTTCTTAACCCACCCTTCTTTCACTTTAACTTGTTGTTTTTTTATATAAATATTTGATAGTTTGCCTTATTTTCTGATTTCACACAGCTGCTAGTTTCTTTTATTTTATTCTTGTCTTTTTTCCTCTTTCTTCCTCTTTCCTTCCTTTTTTCATTCTCCTCCTTTCATTGGTTTTTCCTTTCTTTTTCTTGGATTACATAATAGTCTTGGTATCTTGTGTGTGTGGTTTTTTTTGTGTTTGTTTCCTCCTTCCATCACCCCTCTTTACAAATTTCCCATAATAACCTACATATTCTTCTCCCCCAAAACTTTTTCCCATAATATACCTCCTTGTTTAATACTCAAAGTATTTAATATATCCATACTTAATCTACTAACGACAAGAGTCCTACTAGTTAACTCTATCTCATTCTTAGCAAGATATTACCTTAACATACTTAAAGTCTTTCTCAACCTAATCATATCCTCTACCTAATCCAACTCTTTTACCCATTACCCCAGCTCCTCCCACATCACCTACCCTCAACACTGGAAAAGCTCTACTGACTTGCTGATACCCCCAAACTCCTAATATTAAGATTGGACTAAGCATAATACTCACAAACGATGGGTAGAAATCAGAAAAACAGGACAGGGAACGCTATAAATATGAGAACCAGAAATTATGAAGAGACAGCAGAAATCACGAATACTGACCTACTAGAAGGTGAATTCAGAATCTTGATGTACAATATGATGAAAGGATTTAAAACAAGTATAGATGAGGTTAAAGGTGAGTTAGAAACACTAAAAAAGAATCAGAAAGAGGTCTGGAATGAAATGAAAGAGGCAATAAGTGAAATGAAGACAGCAATAGAAAGAAATTCTGGAAGATTAGATGAAATGGAAAACAGAACATCAATATTAGAGGACAGTACATCCCAAACCGAAAACACAGTCAGCGATATACAGAAATCTTTACCGCAACAAAACCTAAACATCCAGCAATTATGGGATAATATGAAGTGTCCTAATTTACTGATAATAGGCATTGAAGAAGGGATAGAGGTACAGACCAAGGGAATCTGTAATCTCTTCAAGGAAATAATCTCAGATAATTTTCCAAATATGGAAAGACTCTTGGACCTTCATGTCCAGGAGGCATACAGTACTCCACTGAGACAGGACCAAAGAAAGACCACTCCATGTCACATAATAACCAAAATGACCAATATAGACGGTAAGGAAAGAATCTTAAAAGCAGTGAGAAAAAAAGGACGGGTGACATATAGGCAAAACAATAAGAATCACCCCAGACTATACAACCCAGGTCATGAATGCTAGGAGAGACTGATATGACGTGATTCAGACCCTGGAAGAAAATAACTTCCAGCCCAAACTAATCTATTTAGCAAAACTACTATTCAAGATCAATGGTGAAACCAAAGTCTTTCAGGATAAACAGAATCTCAAAAAATTCATGAATTCAAAGCCAACACTAGAGAAAATTCTTAAAGAAATAAACCATAAGGAAGAAAAAAGAAGCAGACTTCAGAATCAGAGAAGAGAGGAAGTTAATAAGTGTGCCATTTAAGTAAATAAGAAAGATCACACCACCCAAGAGTAGACAGAACACAAAATGGCAGAAAACAAAAATCTTATTTCAATAATATCTCTTAATGTCAAAGGACTTAACTAACCAATCAAAAGACATAGACTGGTAATGTGGATTAGGAAACATAATTCTAATATATTCTGTCTTCAAGAAACTCAACTCACAGCCAAAGACATTCACAGGCTGAAAGTGAAAGGGTGGAAAAAGATATACCATACCAACGGTGACCAAAAAAGAGCAGGGGTAGCCACCCTGATATCCAACAAAACAGACTTTAAACTAAAACACATCAAAAGAGACAAATCAGGGCACTTCCTTTTATTAAAAGGAACAATACACCAAGAAGATATAATGATAGTAAATATTTATGCCCCAATGTGGGTGCAACCACATTTGTAAAACAAACCCTTCTGGACATAACATCCCAAGTAGACCAAAATACAATAATTCTGGGAGACTTTAATGTGCCTCTCACACCACTGGACCGTTCTTCAAGGCAAAAGATGAGTAAAGACTCTTTAGAACTAAAGGAAACCATAAACCAAATGGACGTAATAGACATTTTCAGATTATTTGAACCAGGAACTACAGAATACACATTCTTCTCAGCAGCCCATGGAACCATCTCCAAAATAGACCACATCCTGGGATACAAAGAAAATACCAGCAAATTCAAAAAAAATGTAATATAATTCCTTGCATCTTTTCAGACCACAACGGAATAAAAGTAGAAATCAACAACAAGATTAGTCAGTCACAAAAAATAAGAAATCAGATGCTTTCCCTAATATGTGAGAGTTAGGGAGAAAAGAGGAGCAAACAAGATAACCTAAAGGAAGAGAAAGGAGGGGGAAGAGAAAAATCTCTAAAGCACATAAAGTACTTAAACATATCGAAGTCAATCACTAAGCCAAGCAAGGAAGGGAGGGACAGGGAGGGAATGGGGTGGTATTTGGGTAGGGGTTAAATCAGCGATGAATACATGTTTGTACACACAAGTTTTTTACCCCAATAAGTTGTATGAATATAATGCACCAATAAAAAAAATAATAATAAAAAAAGAAACTCGAAAGAAAGTATTCAAATTCATGGAGAATGCATGATACACTATTGAATGATGAATTGGAAAGAGCAGAAATTAGGGAAGAAATAAAGAAATTTATGGAAACAAACGAAAACAGAGATAAAACCTACCAAAATCTATGGGACACCATGAAGGCAGTACTAAGAGGAAAGTTTATTTCATTGAGTGCCCACATAAAAAGGACGGAGAACCACCAAGTAAAGAACCTAATGACACAACTCAAGGACCTAGAAATTCTGCAACAGTCTATTCCCAAAGCCAGCAGAAGGCAAGAAATCATTAAAATTAGAGCAGAAATAAATGAAATAGAGAACAAAAAATAATTCAAAGAATCAATAAAAAAGTTGGTTCTTTGAAAAGATTAATAGAATTGATAAACACCTGGCCAACCTAACCAAAAGAAAAAGAGAATCAACTCAAATTATCAAAATTAGAAATGAAAAAGGAGATATCATCACAGATAGCGAAGAAATTAAAAAGATTATCAGAAATTACTTTAAAAATTTATACTCCAATAGACTTGAAAACCTGGAAGAAATTGATAAATTTCTAAGCACAGTTAACCTTCCTACACTCAGCCAAGGGGACATAGCAAGCCTAAACCAACCAATACCTGCCAAAGAAATAGAAATGACAATAAAAATTCTTCCACCAAAGAAAAGCCCAGGCCCAGATGGCTTCCCAGCTGAATTCTAAAAAACCTTCAGTGAACAACTGATACCAATACTTCATAATATGTTCTGGGAAATTGAAAGAGATGGAACTCTCCCAAATTCCTTCTATGAGGCCAGTATCACATTAATCCCCAAACCAAATAAAGACACCTCAAGAAAGGAAAACTACAGACCAATATTCTTAATGAACATAGATGCAAAACTTCTAAACAAATACTAGCTATACGTATTCAAAACTATATCAAGAGAATAATACAAAATGACCAAGTCGGTTTTATCCCAGAAAAACAAGGCTGGTTCAACATATGCAAATCAACACATGTTATTCACCACATAAATAGAACCAAAACCAAAAACCACATCATCATAGCAATAGATGCTGAAAAAGCATGCGACAAAATCCAACACCCATTTATGTTAAAAACACTGCAAAAAATTGAGATAGAAGGAAAGTACTTAAACCTCATTAAGGCAATATACTGTAAACCCAAAGCCAACATTATATTGAATGGGGAAATACTGTAAGAATTTCCGCTACAGTCGGGAACAAGACAAGGATGCCCACTATCACCACTCCTTTTCAATATATTCTTTGAGACTCTTGCTGCAGCAATCAGACAAGAGAAGGAAAGCAAAGGAATTCACATAGGAAGATAGGAATTAAAATTATCCTTATTCGCAGATTACATGATCCGTTATCTGGAAGACCCAAAAACTCAACCAAAAGACTTCTGGAGCTGATTGACAAATTCAGCAAAGTTGCAGGTTACAAAATCAACCTAAAGAAATAAGTGTCCTTTCTTTATGTCAACAACGAATCCACAATGAAATAAAACAATTCCATTCACTATAACCTCAAAACCAATAAATACCTAGGAATAAACCTGACACAAGATGTAAAAGACCTCTACAACAAAAACTATAAAACATTAAAGAAAGAAATTGAAGAAGACCTTGGAAGATGGAAAGATCTCCCATGCTCATGGATAGGCAGAATAAATATCATCAAAATGGCCATTCTGCAAAAACTGATCTATAGGTTCAATGCAATTCCCATTAAAATACCAGTGACATTCTTCAGAGACCTAGACAAATCAATCATGAACTTCATATGGACAAAGAAAAGACCTAGAATAGCCAAAGCAATACTCAACAATAAGAAACATTTAGGAGGCATTACAATCCCAGATTTCAAACTATACTATAGAGCAATAGTAGTAAAAACAGCATGGTACTGGCACAATAACAGATATCCTGACCAGTGGATTAGAATAGAAGATGCAGAAACAAACCCACACATATTTAGTCAATTAATCTTTGACAAAGGGGCCAAACAGATATGCTGGAGAAAAGACAGCCTTTCAACAAGTGGTGCTGGGAGAACTGGCTAACCATTTGTAAAAAGATGAATCTAAACCCCTATATCTCACCAAACACAGAAATCAACTCAAGATGGATCAAAGACTTAGAAATTAGACCAGAGACTGTGATGTTATTAGAGAAGGGCATAGACTTCACACTCCAATATATAGGCACAGTTAGGAACTTTCTCAACAAGACCCCCAAAGCTCAGGAAATTAAAGCAAGAATAAACAAGTGGGATAACATCAAACTAAAAAGTTTCTTCTCATCAAAGGAAACTATCAATAACTTAAACAGGAAGTCTACAGAATGGGAAAGGATCTTTACCAGCCACCATTCTCATAGGGGGCTAATATCCAGAACATACAAAGAGCTCAAAAGACTCTACACTAGCAAAAAAAACAACCCAATCAAGAAATGGCAAAATTAACTAAATAGACACTTCACAAAAGAAGAGATACAAAGGGCCAACAGATACATGAAAAGATGTTCTTCATCACTGGCCATCAGGGAGATGCAAATCAAAACTACACTGAGATTCCATCTAACCCCAGTCAGAGTGGCAAGCATAAATAAATCAAACAACAAATGCTGGTGAGGATGTGGGGAAAGAGGAACTCTTTTACACTGTTGGTGGGAATGCAAACTAGTTCAACCACTAAGGAGATCTGTGTGGAGATTCCTAAAAAATGTGGGAATAGATCCACCATATGATCCAGCTATACCACTCCTGGGTATCTTTCCAAAGGGGTTGAATTCAGAGAAATACAGCAACATATGCATACCTATGTTCATAGCAGCACAATTTGTAATAGCCAAAATATGGAACCAACCCAGACCACCATCAACAGATGAATGGATAGCAAAACTCTGGGAAATACACACAATGGAATTCTATTCAGCCATAAAGAAGAACAAAATTATATAATTTGCAAGAAGATAGAAAGCCCTGGAGAACATTATGTTAAGTGAGACCAGCCAAGCACAGAAGGAGAAGGTACATATATTTTCTCTAATATGCCCAAACTAGGAAACACAAAGGATACCAGTGGGACTCCAGATAATGGAGGGGAAATACCAGCAAAATTTGAATGGAAAGATAGGAGAGGAGGAAGGCTGATATTGATTAATGAGGGTCTACATCTGAACATGTGTAAAATTATGAATAAGATATGGTTAACCTGGACAACCATTGGTGGGAGGGAGAAAGGGAAAACGGGGGCGGGGGGAGAGGGCACCAAATATAGTTTAAATGTATACTATTTATGTTCAATAAAAATTGTTAAAAATTTTAAATGATCATTTTAATAAATGCTGAAAAAACATTTGACAGTATCTAACACCAATTTGTGCTAAAAGCAAAAACTGCAAAGAATTGGAATAGAAGGAACATACCTGAACATTATAGAGGCAATATACAATAGGCCCCAGACAAGAGCATATTAAATGAAGGAAAAACTGTGAAGCGTTCTCCTTAAAAGTAGAAAAAATAAAAGGATATCCTCAATTACCACTTCTTTTCTATATAGTACTTGAGACTCTATCCAGAACAATAAGCCAAGGGAAGGAAATAAAAGGAGTACAAACAGAAAAAGAAATAACTCTCTTTCTCCTGGAAAATGACATGAAATTATAATTAGAAGACCCAAAATTCTCAACCAAAAGTCTTATAGAGATGATCAAAAAATTCAGCAAAGTGTCTGCATACAAAGTCAATCCTAAAAAATCATTAGCTTCCCTGTGTTCCAACCATAAATCTACTGGAAAAGAAATCATCAAAAACACTTCCATTCAAACAATAAAATACATAGGAATAAACGTATCCAAAGAGGTAAAATACCACTACAAGTAAAATTACAAAATATGTGTATACATATATACATTTGTACATGAATACATATTAACACACATATATTTATACTTACACACACTTCTACACACAATATGTGATACCATTTAGCCTTTAAAAGGAAGAAAATCCTAATCCCATTCATGACAATATGGATTTATTAAAAATTATACTAAATGAAATGATTCAGAGGCAGAAAGACAAACTACTTAATATTATTCTATTAGTATTCTAAAAGTTAGAACTCATAAAAACAGAGTAAGACACTGATTAACAGGGGCCAGGAAGCCGGGCATGATGGCGCATACTTGTAATTCCCACACTTTGGAGGCAGAGACAGGAGGATCATGCAGGTTCTAATCCTGCCACGCTTGCTTAAGAGACCCTGTTTAAAAAAAATTATATATATATATATATATATATATATATATATATATATATATATATATATATTAGGACTGGGAGTGTTACCCAGAGGTAGAAGGGTAGGAACCCCAGTGCCACCACCAAAAAAAAAAAAAAAAAAAAAACAGGGGCCAGTAGATGGGGATGAGGAATAAGATGTTGTTAAAATGGTGTAAACTTGAAGTTCTAAGATAAAAATATTTTAGGCACTAATATACAGTATGGTAAATATAGTTAATAAATAAAGTATTGCATACATGAACATTACTTAGAGAGTCAATATCAGGCATTCTTACCATACACACAAATCATTTGTTGAAGATGATAGATATGTAAGTAGCCTTTATTATCATCATCATTTCACAATATGCAGGTAGGTGTGTTAGTCATCTTTTCATCACTAAAATGAAATTCCTAAAATAATTAACTTCTAAGAGAAAATATTTATTTTGGCTTACAGTTTTGGAAGTTTCAGTTCATGATTCTGTGGCTGGTGGCTATAGGCTCATTGTGAAGCAGCATGTCTTGGTGGCAATGCCAGATGGGTTATTTTGCTCATTTTATACCCTGGAAGAAGAAGAGACAAAGGAAGGGGTGGGTTCCCATAATTTTCTTCAGATCATACCCCACACAATGATCTCCCATTAGATTTTACCTTCTAAAGGTTCTACCACCTTCTAATACCGTAGGAGGAAAGTGCTTTAAATACATGGACCTTTGGAAATATTCCACATACACACTATGCTATTATGCATATCAAAAAATTTCACATACCTTGATTTCATACAATATTTGTCAATTATACTTCATTAAATATTTCAATTTTATATATATTTTTTCTGCATCTACTGAGATAATTATAGTGATATCTTCATTTTGTTAGGATGGTGGATCACATTAAATGATTGTTTAAAAAGTAAGCAAACACTTTGAATCTAATATGGCCTATTAAGGTAGTACATAAGATCTTTTTTCAGTGAGAATTAAATGGGCTTAATATGCCGCTACTTGTTTATTATTTATAAAATTTAAAGGACTTTGCTTAACATTACTTACCTACTAATGTAGCATCCATTTGGAACAAAATTATTTGATTAGATTTAAAAATTCCCTATTCTTGATAATATCATAACCTTTTATAAAATAAAACATAGAAATAAATATAAACTAGAAGTAGAGAAATTCTGAGTCATAAACTGAGATGGATAGGACAGAGAAGATACTACTCTTTTAAAAATGTGGTAGTCTCACCTAGGCATGGTGCTGCATGACTTTAATCCTAGTACTTAGGAGGATGAGACAGGAGGATTATAGATTTGAAGCCAGCATCAGCAGTTTAGCAAGTCTGTTTCAAATTATAAGTTCAATAAAGCTGTGGATGTAACTCAAAGACAGAATGTTTCTCAGTTTAATCCCCAGTATCACAGAATATTCGAAAATTTTTATATACTTTTATTGGTCCATTATCATCTTACATAATAATGTAGTTCACAGTAATAGTGACATGCATGCACACAACACTCTCTGAGTTTTTCCCTGTCTCCCTTTCCACTCTCCCTTTCCTTATACAGAATATAGAGATCGACATTGGTATTCTTACACATGAACATAATGCCAGGGGACGTGTTTCCTTCAGTAATCCCCTTCTTTCCCTAGACCACCTGCTCCCACCTGAAGTTTCTCCTTCATTATCTGAAGTCCCTCTGGTATCTAGACTATTCTCCATCTTCTGCATGTGATCCTTCACTTTCTGCATGTGACTAGGTAATCTCACTTAACATAATGTTTTAAGATTCATCCATTTTTCTAAAAATGGCACAATATTCTTTATTGCTGAATAGAATCCTATTGTGTGTATATCCCATAATTTAATTTTATTATTTTTAATTTTATTATCTATTTATATATTTATTTATTTTATTGGTGCATTATATTCATACATCATAATGGGATAAAACGAATTGTGTAGACATACATGCACGCATCACCCAGTTAGACCCTACCCAATTCCCACCCCATTCCTTCACCATCTCTCCTTCCTACACTTGGCTTAGTGGTTGACATTGGTATGTTTGTATAGGTATGTCCTGGGCTTTAGAAAGGTTCCTTCTTCCCCCTTCCAATCCCCTCAGTTAGGTTGCCTTAATTGTTCCTCCATAGAATCTTCTTTTTCATCTAGAATTCCTCCTATGACCCATTTCTCCTTAGCTTTCACACATTGGGGAAAGCATCCCATTTCTTATTTTTTGTGACTGATTAATTTTACTTAGCATAATGTCCTCCAGTTCTATCCATTTCCCTGAGAATGGTGTAATTGTTGTTTTTTTTATGCCTGAGTTAAATTCCGTTGTGGAGATTTGGAAAGATGGCAGTGGCCATGGTCGCAGTGGCAACCACAGCTGCAGAATAGGACATACATTCCTCTGAGAAACCTTGAAGAACAGATTTTGGTCTAATATCTGATTGGGACAACATACAGAGACATTTCTAGTCATGACTGTCTGTCTAGAATATAGGAAAGGGTGAATAATGAAATAATTAGAGGCAAGATGACAGCGAAGCACCCACAACACAAGAAAAGTAATTTTTGGAAGAACATCTAGAAGAGATTAGAGAGTAGACTGCCTCAGGCACACATGCTCAGGAATTCTTAACAGCATACTCTGTAAGAAAAATGTTCCGGGCATGTTGCAGGGAGCCCAGCAGTGCTGGGTGGGATGCACAGCCACGCATCCTGGGGGACTCAGTGATCCTGGCCGCCGTGCTCCTTTACACCATGCTGGGGGTCGTGGTGCACTCAGAAGAGCAGATCCTGCTCTACCCAGTGAGGCTGTGGGCCTCCACTCTTTGAGGGGAGATAAAATTCATTGCTGCTGAATGTTTGGGCTTACAACCTCTGCAAAAAAAAAAGTATCATTTTCTTTTAGTTAATAATATTGAAGAGGGGCCAAGATGGCAGCGATGGTGGTGGCAGCCAGTATTCAGGAGAGGCAGACAAATCTATTCAATCCACCTGGAACTTCTGAAGAAATCTCCCCAAAGGTGGACTGCTCCTCCCTCAAATGCTTAGAAATTCTGGACAACATACTATGTAAAAAAGGTGCTCAGGGGAGAATATGGATGGTGGCGATGGCAGCAACAGCAGCAGTGGCGGCCAGTATTTGGGAGAGGGAGAACTCCAATCCAATCCACCTTGAACTTTTTAAGAAATCTCCACAAAGGAAGACTGCTTCTGCTGCACATGCTTGGGAATTCTTGACATCATGCTCTGTGGGAAAGGTGTTAGGGAGAGAACTAAGATGGCGGTGTCAATGGTGGTGGTGGCAGCAGTGGTGGAGTTGGCAACCAGTGTTTGGGAGGGGCAGACAGATCCAGTCCAATCCTCCTTGAACTTTTGAGGAAATCTCCCTGAAAGTAGACTTCTCCTGCCCAACATGCTCGGGAATTCTGGACAACATGCTAAGTAGAAAAAGTGTTTGGGGCATATCAGAGGGAGACTGACATAGCCGGGTTGGACCACCACACCTTGTGATCAAGGAGATATTGGTGCTCATGGCTGATGCATCCTTTTGTGCAGAGCTGAAGAGGCACTTGGAGCAACAGAACCCATTGTCTGTGGTGAAGCTGTAGACCTCTCCCTTTGGAGGGGAGACAAAATTCATTGCCACTAGGTATTCAGGCTCCCAGCTTTTGCAAAATACACCTACTGTTTTATCCTACTTAAAATATATGGGAGAAAAATAGTTAACATCTACAGATGACATGCCCACAGTGACAGACTGGAGCCTGCTACACAGAGAGGCTGGTGCCAGGTCCTCCGAGGCTGGGATGGGAGCCTGCCGGGAAGCAAAGCCAGTGGTGCCTTGGGGCGGTGAGACTAGCATAGGAGCCTGAGGGTGGTAAGGCTGATAGTGAGGCCAGAGAAGCCAGGATCAAAACCTGCTGTATGGTGAGGCTGATGTTGGGGCCTGTGAGCCTGGGATTGGAGTCTGCCATATGCTAATGCCTATACCAGGGCCTGTGAGGCGGGGATCAGAGCCAGCTATGGGAAAAGACTATTGCAGGGGCAAGTGAGACCGAGATCAGAGTCTGTAGTGCAGTAAGACTGGTGCTGGTTACTTTGAGGCCAGGATCAGAGGCAAGTGGTTGCACTAATTTGCAATACCACCAACAGTGTTTTAGAGTTCACACTTCTCCACACCCCTGCCAGCATTTGGTTTTTGTGTGTGTGTTTTGAATGATTGCCATTCTAATCAGAGTTAGGTGAAATCTCAGGGTAGTTTTGATTTGCATCTCTCTATTCGCCAATGATGTTGAGCACTTTTCATGCATTTATTGGCTATTTAAATTTATTCTTTCATAAAGTGTCAATTTAGTTCATTTGTCCATTTTTTATTGGATTATTTATTTTTTTAGTGTTGAGTTTCTTCATTTCTGTGTATATTCTAGATATTAGTCCTCTATCGGAGGGGTAGGTAGCAAAAATCTTCTCCCATTCTGTTAAGTCTCGATTGTGGTTCTTGTCTGTTTCCTTTGCTCAAGAGAAGCTCTTCATTTTCATGCTATCCCATGTATTGATTTGCGTTTTAGTTTCTTGTGCCTTTCGGGTCTTGTTGAGAAAATTTTATCTGTGCCTATGTGTTTCTGTGTTGGACCTATGCCATCTCCAAGGAGCCTCAAGGTCTCTGATCTAACTTCCAAATCTTTGATCCATCTTGAATTTAATCTTGTGCAGGGTGAGAAAGTGGGATTTATTTTCATTTTTCTGCATATGGTTAACCAGTTTTGCCAACACCATTTGTTGAACAAATTATCTTTCTTCCAGTGTATGTTTTTGACCCCTTTGTCAAAAATAAGTTGCTTGTAAGTGTGTGGATTTGTTTCTGAGTCTTCTATTCTACTCCAATGGTCGATGTATCTGTTTTTGTGCCAGACCATGCTGTTTTTATTACAATGGCTTTGTAGCATAGCATAAGGTCAGATATTATAATTCCTCCAGCATGGTTTTTGTTGCCAAGAACTACTTTGGCTATTCTGTGTTTTTTGTTGTTACAAATGAATTTAAGGAGTAAATTTTTTGTCTGTGAAGGATGATCTTGGTAATTTAATGAGTATTGTGTTGAATCTGTAGGTAACTTTTGGAAGTATGGCCATTTTGATGATATTTATTCTGCCTATCCATGAACATCGAAGATCTTTCCATCTTCTAAGATCTTCTTTGATTTCTTTTTCTCAGTGTTTTATAATTTTCTTTGTAGGGATCTTTTACCTCCTTGATTAAGTTTATTCCTAGGTATTTTATTTTTTTGTGGGAAATCCTGAGTGGAAGTGTTTTCTGAATTTCTTTTTCAGTGAAGTTATGGTTGATGTACAGAAAAGCTTCTAATTTTTTAAGATTGAATTTGTATCCAGACACTTTGATGAATTTTTTGATCAGTTCTATAAGCCTTTTGGTTGAGTTTGTTCAGTTTTCTAAATATAGTATGTCATCTGCAAATAGTGAAAATTTGAGTTCTTCTTTCCCTATTTGTACTCCTTTGATTTCCTTTTCTTGCCTTATTGCTTTGGATAGGGTCTCAAATACTATATTAAAGAGAAGTGGTGATATTGGACATTTTTCTCTTGTTCCTGTTTTAGGGGGAATTCTCGAGGTTTTTCCCCATTTAATATGATATTGGCTGTGTGCTTATTGTAGATTGCCTTTTTGATGTTGAGATATGTTCCTTCTATTCTGATTATCTGCAGTGCTTTTAGCATAAATGAATGTTGGATTTTATCAAATGCTTTTTCAGTGTCTATTGAAATGATCATGTGATTTTTGTCTTTTTGTTTTTGTCTTTTTGATTTTTGTTTATGTGATGAATTACATGGATTGATTTTCATATGGTAAACCAGCCTTGCATCTCTGAGATAAATCCTACCTGTTCATGGTGTATTATTTTCCTGATGTGGTTTTGAATGAGTGTTGCTAATATTTTGTTTAGCAGTTTTGCATCCAAGTTCATCAAAGATATAGGCCTGTAATTTTCCTTTCTTGAAATTTCTTTATTTGGTTTTGGTATTAGTTTGATGTTGGCTTCATAGAGTGTATTTAAGAGTGCTCCATTTCTCTCTATTTAGTGAAATAGATTGAGGAGTATCAGGATTGACTCTTCTATAAAGGTGTTATAAAATTCACTTAAGAAACTATCTTGTCCTGGGCATTTATTTGATGATAAGGTCTTTATTGCTGTTTCAATCTCTTTGATTGCAATGTTTGATTTAAATTTATTATGTCTTCTTGACTCAGTTTAGGAAAGTTGTATTTATCTAGAAAATTGTCGATTTACCCCAGATTTTCCATTTTATTGGATTATAGATTTTCAAAGTAGTTTCTGATAATCCTCTGATTTCTGCACTGTCAGTAGTGGTATCACCTTTTTTGTTCTCTTATCTTTATAATGTTATTCTCTTTTTTTAGTTAAGTTGGATAGTGGTTTATCTATCTTATTACTTTTTTTGAGAAACCAGCTTTTGGTTTTGTTGATTTTCTGTATTGTTTTTATTCTCTACCTTCTTATTTCTGCTCTGATTTTAACAATTCCTATCATCTACTGGCTTTGAAATTAAATTGTTCCTGTTTTTCAAGGGCTTTGAGCTGTGTTATTAAGTTATCTGATGATTTACTGTTTGTCTTCTGTGAGTACTCAGTGCTATAATTTTCCTTTTAATACTCCCTTTAATATGTCCCAGACATTTTGATATGTTGTATCTCTATTTTAGATTGCTTCTAGAAATTTCTTGATTTCACCCCTTACTTATTCTATGACCCATTATTCATTTAAAAGTGTGGTGTTTAGTCTCCACATGTTTATATAGTTTCTCTCAGTCTTCTTATGGTTGATTTCTAATTTAATTCCATTATGGTCTGAAAATAGATAGGGAAGTATGTCACATTTTTTTAATTTGCTAGTGTTCACTTTGTGGCCCAGGATGTGATCTATTTTGGAGAAGGTTCTGTGAGCATCTGAGAAAAATGTGAACTCTGCTGTAGTTGGGTAAAATATTCTTTAAGTGTCTAACAGGTTCATTTGATTAATGACACTTCTTTAGGTCTGAGACATCTTTACTGACCTATTGTCTAGAAGTTTGATCTAATAGTGTGAGAGGTGTATTGAAGTCTCCCAGTAATGCTGTATTGGGATTTACATGTGACTTAATCTCACAGAGTGTTTGTTTTATGAAAGTAGCTGCACCTAAGTTTGGGGTGTAAATGTTAATTATTGTTATTTCCTCATATTTGCTTGTTCCTTTTACCAGTAAAATATGACCTTCTTGGTCTCTTCCTATAAGCTTGGCTTTGAAGTCTAACTTATCTGATATCATAGTTTCAACTCCTGATTGTTTTCAAGTTCCATTGGAATGGATTATCTTGCTTCAGCCCTTTACCTTAAGTTTGTTGCTATTGTTATTTTTAAGGTGTGCTTCTTGCAAGCAACATATAGATGGGTTCTGATTTTTAATCCCTTTTGCAACTTTGTGTCTTTTAATTGGGGAGTTGAGGCAATTTATATTCAGTGTGATTATTGAGAGGTAACTTTCAATTCCTATCATGTTGAGATTTTGAAATAATATTTGTTCTTTGCTTATTTGTCTCTTGGATGGAAATTCTTGTTTCTCTGGTTCTGCCATGCATTGTTTCTTCTTTGTAGTTAATCTGAGTATTTTTTCTAGCACTGGTTTTGAAGACATAAACTCCTTCAGCTTCTGTTTGTCACGGAATAATTTTATTTCCTCATCTAATTTGAGGGATAGTTTTGCTTAGTAGGAAATTTTTGGCTGCAAATTGTTTTCTTTCAGAGTTTGGGATATTTTACTCCAGGCCCTTCTGGCTTTCATGACTTGGTTTTGGAAGTCTGGAGTGATTCTAATTGGTTTTCCTCTGAATATCACTTTGTCTTTTATTTTTTTGCCATTAAGATTATCTCCTTGGCTTCTACATTGGTTATTTTGACTATTATGTGGCATGGGGAATCTTTTCTCTGATCTTGTCTAAAGGGGCTTCTATAAGTTTCCTGTATCTGTGTGTCAATCTCTTGCTCCTTTTTTGAAAAAAAATTTCTGCCATTACTTCTTTGAAAACATTGTTGAGCCCCTTGGTTTCACCTTCTTTTCTCTTCTCTATGCCAATTATTCTTAGGTTAGCTCTTTTAAGATGGGCCCATATTTCTTTAATGTCCAATTCCTGCTGTCGAATTGTTTTTTTCTGTGTTATATACTATGTGTTCATTTTTGGAGTGATCATCTTCTAGGAGCGAGATTATACTTTCCATGTGGTTCAACTGATTTTTTTATAGTTTGAATAAATGCCTTAACTTCAATGATTACACCTCTTATTTCTTTCAGAATCTCTCTTTTTTTCAAAATGACTGTGTTATTTCTACAGTTACATTCCTGATTTGAACTTCTAGAGATCTCTGCAACTCTGTGTATCAGGTTCTGTAGTTGTGGAGTTGTCGGAGCTCATTGCTCTCTTATTGTTCCTCCTTTTCATGAATTCAGAAGTTTACCTCAGTTGCTTTTGATAAATATCTCTCAGTCTTTGGGTGTCAGCTGGTATATCCAAGGGAAGTGTGTATTGTATTCAACAGTGAAGGTTGAAGGAGGAAAGTAAATTATTAAATGGAAGAATAGGCTAAAGTCTCAGATAGGGTCTAATAGAATGAGAGTATGACTTTGGTAATGTAGTTTGTACTAGATTAGAGAGAGTAAAATTGTAGTAGTATTCTAGTAACCAGTGTTGAGTTTCTGGCATACTGATGTGAGGTGGATTTGATACAAGACAAGGGAGAGATGAAAAGCAGAGAAAAGATTGGAGAGGGATAGTAAGAAGAGTTTTGGAATGTACAAAAGAAGAAGCTTGAGAGAGTGTTTGGAAAGAGGGCAAAAAAGGGAAAACAAACAAACAAACAAACCAGGCATACATACTCACAAAAAAAGAACAAAGACCCAAAACCTCCCCAACAATAAATTAATGCAACTCTACCAATAAATGACTTTTCAACAGATTTGCTGCAGTCACTCTGTGTGCAGATATTGAGAGCCACTGGCACCCTTTCTACTGTGAGTTTAGTTCTCTAAGATTTTCTCAGTCTATGCAAATGGATGAAATTATTGGGCCTGGATTTACTATTAAGCACATATCACCCTCCATGTTTTTCACAGATTTGGAGTCTCAGTCTTTCCCTGCCACTGTTGGTGGTGTATGCCTCTGAGACCAAACTCAATGTAAGAGTCTCTGTTCTCTGCAGCTAGGGCTAGTCTGGTCTGACTTCTCCCCATTCCCCACAACTGGGAGTTCTGTGGTGATGCTGGGGCTTATAGTAGTTGGGTCTAGTGATAAGTTAGACCTCCCCCCTTCTTTCTGCTGATTAAATCCTGAGTCTCTCTGAGCTTCTGTTATGTCAAACAGCGGCACCCACTACTGCTTTCTCCATTCTGTATTGGAAATTCTCATACCTGGGGTGTTTATTGGGGCTATATGAGTCCCTAGGGGGGTCCAGTTGGGTGTTTTCCCACAGGGACCAAAATCTTGCTTATAGTGTTGTTGGGCACCACTCTGAGTCTTTACAGGGTGTGTTTATCTCTGACACTACTCCTTCACTGGTTTGAACTACAAGATCTCAGACTCAGGGAGTTTATCACAGCTTTATGATTCCCTAGGTGAACTACGTTGGAGGTTCTCCTGCTTGGACAGCAGCTTCATGTATGAGTTGGTGGTATGGAGCTCTGGGGAGTGGGGTCATGGTGATCTCAGCTGCTGCTGGTGTGATGACGCATCTGAGGTGGGAGTCTCAGCAATGAGACTGGTGAATTTCTATTCTGGTTTTGAGCTGATCCCTGGAGGTTGTGTGTCAGGACTTTGTGTGCGAATGTCTGATTAATTACAACCCATGGATCTGTACTGCTCACTTCAAATCCTTGTTTTCCTGTTCATCTCTGGTGTGAAGAGCTGTGAGGAAAGGAAATTGTTTTTCTTGTTGTTGTTCTCTGGTCTGTTTTTTTCTCTGTTTCTTGTGTTTGTCATCTTTATTCTTCTATAGATAGTATTTCTCGGCTTTGTAGAGTACTGGTTTTGATTCAGTGGAGTGTTAGCAGGAACTGGGAGTACTGCTTCACTCAGTCACCATCTTCCCTTCTTATTTATTTTTATTGTTTTATTTTTATGGGGATCATATTAAAATTGGCATACATTCATACTTTACTTGGTTCACTCCACCACCCCTGCACTTCCCCTTCCCCCCTCCCAACAAGGAGTGTGCAAATTAACCATGCTACATTTATACACTTACACATTTTGGAAAGTAGCTCCTCCATTAATCAACCTCAGGCTTCTTTCTCTCTTGCCCTTCCATTTCAGCCTTTCTTAGGTTTACCTCCATTATCTGGAGTCCCTCTGGTATTACTAATAGTCCCTAGTTTGGGTATATTAGAGAAAAGACCCAAACACAATAGCATTGGGAAACTTCAACACACCTCTCATGCCACTAGATTGATCTTCAGGGAAAATGATGAGTAAAGAATCTTCAGAACTAAAGAAAACTATAAACAAAGTGGACTTAATAGATATATACAGAGTATTTCAACCAGGAACAGCAGAATACACATTCTTCTCAGCAGCCCATGGAATCTTCTCCAAAATAGATTATGTCCTGGGCTTCGAAGCAAGGACCAGCAAGTTCAAAAGATGTAATATAATTCCCTTTATCTTTTCATACCACAATGTAACAAAAGTGGAAATCAACAACAGAATATGCAAAAGAAACTATTTCAATACTTGGAGACATAATGATACACTATTTAATGATGAGTGGGTAAGATAAAAAATAAGGAGAGAAATAAATTTCTGGAATTAAAGAAAAATAGAGAAACAACTTATCAAAATCTATGGGACACTTTGAAGGCAATGTAAAGAGGAATATTTATAGTATTAAGTGCCCACATAAGAAGAACAGAGAATTGTCAAGTAAACAACCTAATGACACATTTCAGGGAACTATAAAGACCGCAACAGTTTAATACCAAAGCCATCAGAAGGCAGGAAATTATTAAAATCAGAGAAGAAATAAATAAAATAGAGAACAAAAAAGAATTCAAAGAATCAACTAAATAAAAAGCTGGTTCTTTGAAAAGATCAATAAGATTGACAAACCCCTGGCCAAAATAAAGAGAGAATCAACTGATATTATTAAAATCAGAAATGAAAAAGGAGACATCACCACAAACAATGGGAAAAAGTCAGTAATGCATATTAAAAACAAAAACAAAACAAAACAAAAAACAGTGCAGTTGACTCAATGGGGAATGATTAATGAAAATTATTTTGTTAGGACCTAAATGTATTCTGTGATCTTTCAGGTCCACAAAACTAAGGTTCAACAGTAAAGTGAAATCTGAAGGCATTATTATGACTTGGAATGTCAGGTAACCATAGCACTAAAGAACACAGAAATTGGCATTGCGGAATTGATCTTAAATACCTGTCTATTATAATATAACTTGAATATTGGCTTCAAGCTTTGGGGTTTTTTCTGTGGCATTTCTACTTAACATTTTTATTCATACATGAATTTGGCTTAGATTCTAATCTGTATCAAAGCAAGACTGAAAATTAATATTCTTCAATTATGTATTTGGAGAATAATTATTCATTTAAAAGCCAGACCCAAATATGAAATTCAGCACAATAATTAAGAAAAAGAACCAAAAGAACCTCATGCTCCAGGCATTTAGCATCTAATATAATTTTGCATACTTACAAGGTGCACTGAAACAACCCTAAGTACACAGTGCATGGGTAAAATATATCACTCTGTAATTAGAAGAACCAGGTCTATGAAAGTATGTTTCAAATCGAATAAGGAAATAGGTTTCTGAAATATACTTGGGTGTTTTGGAAGTTTTTAACCTTATTTTCTTATCACTTTCTATGATTATTAGTTTCACTTCAAAACCCATTAAAATTGCTTATCTATCAAATGAGCTGTTTTCTAAATTCCTCCTAGAATATAATAAGTGAATTATGATGTTTAAAGCCAGTGCCAAAGAAAAGAAGGAAACAAGATTTCTTTGGATTTCTGGCAAAAGTTGTTTTTTTAAAGCATTATGGGGGTAGTTGATCCATTTACAATAAAGAATGATGTGTGTGTGTGTGTGTGTGTGTGTGTGTGTGTGTGTGCACATGTTAGCCTTTTGGGGCTGCTATAACACAGTAACACAGAATGGGTAGCTTAGAAATAACAGACATTAACTGGGCATGGTGGCACAAGCTTGTAATCCCAGCATTTGGGAGACTGAGCCCAGAGGATTGTGGTTCGCGAACAGTCTCAGCTACTTAGTGAGGCCCTCTGCAACTTAGTGAGACTCTCTTTCAAAATAAAGAATAAAAATTAGCAGGGAGTGTAGCTTGGAGGTTGAATGCCGCTGGGTTCCATTCCCAGACCCACAAAAAAAAGAAGAAATAACAGACATTTATTGCTCATAATTGTTGAGGCTATAAAGTCTAAGATCAAGGTACAGGTAAATTCAGTGTCTGGCGAGGGCCTATTTTCTGGTTCATAGTGGGTCATTTCCTTGTTGTGTCTTCAAATATTGGAAGGGACAAATGAGCTCTCTGGCTTTCTTTTATAAGGTCACTAATGCCATTCATCAATCTATATGCTCATGTCCTAATCACAGATCAAATGCTCTACCTCTTAATAGAGTCACATTAGGGATTTAGATTTCAAAATTTGATTCTGGTATCAATCATACATCTTTAGTTTATACTAGTAAGGGTAAGTGTAAGTGTGTGTGTGTAGGTGTATGTATGTGCATGTGTGTGCATGTATGTATGTATGATTGTACACTCATGTGATTTACTTATTAATTCTATATTTTAAATGGATAACAAAAAGCAACTAGAAACTTTTGGCTATCGGCTGGAATTTTAAAAGCCAGACACCAGTGAAGTGTTAATGTTATTTATACACTTTGATTCTTCTCAAATATAGACTGTTTTCAAATTACGCAGTGAGCACAAGATTTGGATTAAAATTCATTTGTATCTGGAGCCAAGTGCTGTCAATTAACACTTTCTATGATCTTTCAAAAGATTCCTCATCTATCTGAGACTGATTTACTCAGTTAAAAAATAAAATAAAAACACCCCTGTCACAGGGTTGTTGAGAAGTTAAGTATGTGCTAGGTAATAAAACAGCTAAATGTGTTAGCCCCAGAAGACTAACACATGCATGCACACACAAAGTTATCAACAGAGTGTCTTTCAAGGCTGAGCAAGGGAATGTGAAAAGCATCCCCATTAAGTCCAAATATGAGGAGTGAGCAAATCTGAATGCTTACATTCACTACAGTGGAGAAAAGAGCAAAACAAAAACATAGGCCACCAGTCAAACAAAAGGGGTGAAGAGTCAAAGTTGAGTTAAATGCATGCCAAGGATAGGTTTAAGGTTAGATTCCAAAAGAAAAAAAGAATTGAGTGAGGCATAATTCTACCTGTACAGAGAGGAAATTTCAACTCCAACATGATGTGTATGGCATTATTATGCTCTCATGCTCTTGGCTCCCATGCCCAGAACAAAGATAGCTACTTCAGGGAATTGCTTGGGCTTGATTGCCACTTCCAACCTTCACACACAACTGGCTTAGAAATGTCCAAACACATCAATCCAACTCACGCTGTATATGTTTAATCATTCCTAGGTACAAACACATAAAATAGCGGTACACTGGATGAAAGATAAATATGACATTTTGTAGCATTTAGGTCAATGTCTTTAAAGAGGCTTGGTGTGCTCACCTAAAGTAATTACTGCCCCCTCTCTGTCTATATCAATACTTTATTTTAATTCTCTGTATATCATTTATGGTTGCTAGAAGCTTCCTCCCTTATGTATTTTTGGTTCTTCTGTTGTTAGAATGTTTAATATCCATTAACACAAATTTTTGGTGATTTTGTTTTTAACTCTGTTCCAGGTTTAAAAGATTACCTGGTATAAAGTATGCTTTGGCTATAGTTATGTGTTGGATGAGTTAATACATTTCCTGAATTTTCTCATTTCCATGTATTGTTTCTAGTTTTTTTTTTTTTTTTACTTTTAGTAATTTACCTCTCATTGTTTTCTACTGGTGTCATTTATTCTTGAAAATTTAGCTCCAATCTTACTTCATAAGATTTCAAGAAGTCCCAAGTGTAACATATGTTAACTATGATATTTTTTATGTTCTATCTTTTTTATTTTATTTTATTTTTTAAATTTTTTTATTGGTGCATTATATTCAAACATAATATTGGGGTTAAAAAACTTGTGTGTACAAACTTGTACACATCACTGGTTTAACCCCTACCCAATTCCACCCCATTCCCTCCCCATCCCTCCTTCAATGCTTGGCTTAGTGATTGACTTCGATATGTTTAAGTACATTGTGTGTTTTAGAGATTTTCCTCTTCCCACCTCCTGTCTTCTCCTTTAGGTTGTCTAGTTTGCTCCTCTATAGGATTTCCTCTTTCAAGAGTTCCTCCTATGACCCATTTCTCCCTAACTCTCACATTTTAGGGGAATCATCTGATTTCTTATTTTTTGTGACTGACTAATCTCACTTAGGATAATGTCCTCCAGTTCCATCCATTTCCCTGAAAATGATGTAATTGAGTTTTTTTTGATGGTTGAGTAAAATTCCATTGTGTACATATCCCACAGTTTTGTAATCCATTCATCTGTTGATGGACATCTTGGCTGGTTCCATAGTTTGGCTATGGTGAATTGTGGAGCTATGAAAATAGATACACATGCATTAGTTTAGTAGTTTGACTTCCTATATTTTGGGTAGATACCCAGAAATGTTATTGCTGGATCAAATGGTAGATTTGTTCCCATTCTTCTGAGGATTCTCCATACGGATTTCCAGAGTGGTTGCACTAATTTGCAATCCCACCAACAATGTCTTAGAGTTCCCACTTCTCCACATCCTAGCCAGCATCTGTTATTGTTTGTGTTTTGAATGATTGCCATTCTAGTTGGAGTTAGGTGAAATCTCAGGGTAGTTTTGATTTGCATCTCTCTGATTGTCAGTGATGTTGAGCATTTTTTTGTGCATTTATTGGCCATTTGAATTTCTTCCTTTGTGAAGTGTCTATTTAGTTCATTTGCCTGTTTTGTTATTGGATGCTTTGTTTTCTTAGTGTTCAGTTTCTTCAGTTCTCTGTATATTCTAGATATTAGTCCTCTATTGGTGGTGTAGGTGGCAAAAATCTTCTCCCATTCTGTTGGCTCTCGATTGAGGTTCTTGATAGTTTCCTGTGCTAAACAGAAGCTCTTCAGTTTCATGCAATCCCATGTATTGATTCTTCTTTAATTTGTTGTGCCTTTGGGGTCTTGTTGAGGAAATGTTTATCTGTGCCTATATGTTGCAGTGTTGGACCTATGCCCTCTTGAAGGAGCTTCAAGGTCTCTGGATTAATTTCCAAGTCTTTGATCCATTGTGAGTTGACTTTTGTACAGGGTGAAAAAGTGGGATTAATTTCCAATTTTCTGCATATGGTTAAGCAATTTTGCCAACACCATTTGTTGAAGAGGCTATCGTTTCTTCAGTGTATGTTTTTTGGCCCCTTTGTAAAAAATCAATTGGATGAAAGTGTGTGGACTTTTTTCTGGGTCTTCTATTCTGCTCCTTTGGTCTATATATCTGTTCTTTTGCCAGTACCATGCTGTTTTTATTAAAATGGCTTTGTAGTATAGTTTAAAGTCAGGTATTGTAATTCCTCCTGCATGGTTTTTGTTGCTGAGGAGTACCTTGGCTATTCTGGACCTTTTGTTATTCCAGATAAATTTTATTTATTTATGTATTTATTTATTTATTTATTTTATTGGTGCATTTTAATCATATATCACATTGGAATACAAGACTTGAGAGGATATACAAGCAAACATCATCCAATTAGCCCTCATCTGGCCCCATCCCATTCCCTCCCCCTCCCTCGATCCCATGCTTGTTTGGTGATTAACTTTGATACATTTGTTTACATACCTCCTGCGTTTTAAAGAGGCTCCATCCTCCCCTATTCCGTACCCTCTGATTGGTCACCTTAGTTGCTTCACTTATAGGGCCCTTTCTATAGCTCGACCTCTTCCTGTTGCCCCTTTCCTCCTAGTGTTTGCTGATTAGGGAAAGTGTCTGATTTTTATTTTCTGCAATATTTCTCTGTTCATGCCATGTTGCAAGTACCGATCCCACTCTTGACTGCCCCAGCAGTGGCCTGGCTACCCAATGGACTGATCTAGACCTCGCTGGCTCAAGCAGTGGCCTTGCCTCATTGGAGGCCCCAATTCTGGTCTCCTGGCCCCGACACCAGCCTAACCCCTCAGCAAGCTCTGATCCCGGCCTCGAAGGCCCCAGCACCGGCCTAACCTCTTGGCAGGCTCCGATCCCAGCCTCGGAGGCCCCAGTAGTGGCCTTGCCTCATGTCAGGCTCCGATGCCGGCCATTTGCCCCGGCACTGGCCTTACCCCTTGTCAGGCTTTTATCCAGGCCTCGGAGGCCCCAGCACCAGCCTTGCCTCACAGCAGGCTCCAATCCCAGCTTTGCTGTGTCCATCGACGGCCTCACCCCTCGGCAGGCTCCAATCCAAGCACCCTCTTTGCCCACCCAATTGTCCCACGTTCTCGAAGGTGTGTGGTGGTATCATACTGCTTCTGGGGTTATTATTTCAAAGGTTCCAGGTATAATGCATCAGATCTCTGCCTCCCCTGAGTACTGGCCACTGCCACTGCCATTGCCTCCACCATTTCAAATCTTTCCTAAGCTCTTTTTCCATGCTGACTGTTGTCCAGTGTTCCTAAGCATGTGTGACGGTAGCATTCCACATTTGGTGTAATTTCTCCAAAAAAAATAAGGTTGGTAGGATCCAATTTCTGCTTCTCCTGAATACAAGTCTCCACCGCCATTGCAGAGAATGCTTTCAACACCACCTTTCTCCTTGGTCTCCGCTAAACTCTCTCCTTACAGGTGATGTCCAAGATTCTTAACAATATAGAGAAACAGCAGTCCTCCTTCATTGGGATTTTTTCCATAAGTTCCAGTGCATTTGGTTAAGTTTTGTCTGCATCTCCCGTATCCTGGCATCTGCCAAGGCCTTCTTAACCCCTCTCTGGCATTTTTCTTCTTTTTTTTTCCTATATTTTTTATAAGAGAAGACAGTATGTGTGGTTTGAAGAGGTAGTGGGATCAGGCACTCAAGAGCACTGTGACCTGGCCTGGTTTCCCCATGGGTCCAGCATGCCCTGCACTACTCTGCCTGGGGCCCAGACTCCTGCGACCCATGCCCCCGCTGTTCCTGGGTCTGGCGTGCCCAGCCCGACCCCTGCCCAGGACCCAGGGTCTTACTGGGCCCGGTTTCTCCAGGAGTCTGGCGTGCTACATGTGTTCCGGCCCAGGGCCCAGAGTCCAGCGACCCGGACCCCAGCTGGTGTGCCCTGCGGGACCCCTGCCCAGGACCCAGGGACTTACTGGGCCCAGTTCCTCCAGGGATCTGGTGTGCTATGCGTGGCCCCGGGGGTTCCGGCATGCCCCGTGCGACCCCTGCACAGGAACCAGGGTCTTACTGGGCCCGGTTTCTCCAGGGGTCTGGTGTGCTACTTGTGGTCCGGCCTGGGGCCCAGAGTCCCACTACCTGGGCCCCGGCTGGCGTGCCCTGCGCGACACCTGCCTGGGACCTAGGGACTTATTGGGCCTGGTTTCTCCAGGGGTCTGGTGTGCTCCGCGCAGTCTGGCCCGGGGCCCAGAGTCCTGCGACCAGGGCCCCGCATTCCAGATAAATTTAAGGACTGATTTTTCTATGTCTGTGAGGAATGATCTTGGTACTTTAATGGGCATTGCATTAAATCTGTAGATCACTTTTGGGAGGATGGCCATTTTAATGATATTTATTCTGCCAATCCATGAACATGGAAGGTCCTTCCATCTTCTAAGATCTTCTTCGATTTCTATTTTCAGTGTTTTATAATTTTCTTTGTAGAGATATTTTACCTCCTTGGTCAAGTTTATTCCTAGGTATTTTATTTTCTTGTGGGAGATCCTGAGTGGACGTGTTTTCTGAATTTCTTTTTCAGTGGATTTATGGTTGGTATACAGGAAAGCTTCTGATTTTTTAAGATTGATTTTGTATCCAGATACTTTGCTGAATTTGTTGATCAGTTCTATTAGCCTTTTGGTTGAGTTTGTTGGGTTTTCTAAATATAGTATCATGTCATCTGCAAACAGTGAAAGCTTGAGTTCTTATTTTCCTATTTGTACTCCTTTGATTTCCTATTCTTGCTTTATTGCTCTGGCTAGAGTCTCTAGTACTATATTGAAGAGAAGTGGTGATAGTGGACATCCTTGTCTCGTTCCAGTTTTTAGGGGGAATTCTTGAAGTTTTTCCCCATTTAATATGATGTTGGCAGTGGGCTTATTGTAGATTGCCTTAATAATGTTGAGATATGTTCCTTCTATTTCAATTCTCTGCAGTGTTTTTATCATAAATGGATGTTGAATTTTATCAAATGCTTTTTCAGCATCTATTGAGATGATCATGTGATTTTTGTCTTTGATTCTGTTTCTATGATGAAATACATGGATTAATTTTCATATATTTAACCAGCCTTGCATCCCTGGGATGAACCCTACCTGGTCATGGTGTATGACTTACTTGATGTGGTTTTGAATGCGTGTTGCTAGTATTTTGTTTAATAGATTTGCATCCAAGTTCATCAGAGATATAGGCCTGTAGTTTTCCTTCCTTGAACTGTCTTTATTCAGTTTGGGTATTATTGTGATGTTGGCTTCATAGAATGTATTTGGGAGAGTCCCGGTTTTTCCTATGTTGCGAAATAGTTTGAGGAGTATTGGGGTTAGTACTTCTATAAAGGTTTTATAGAATTCACTAGGGAAACCATCTGGTCCTGGGCTTTTCTTTGATGGTAAGCTCTTTATTGCTGTTTCAATCTCTTTGATTTTTATTGGTTGGTTTAAGTGTTCTATGTCTTTTTGACTCAGTTTAGAAAGGTTGCATTTATCTAGGAAGTTGTCAATTTCCTCCAGATTTTCCATTTTGTTCGAGTATACTTTTTCAAAGTAGTTTCTGATAATCTTCTGGATTTCTACAGTTAGTAGTAATGTCTCTTTTTTCATCTCTTATCTTCATAATTTGGGTTGATTCTTTTTTTAGTTAGGTTGGCTAATGGTTTATCAATCTTGTTAATTTTTTCAAGAAACCAGCTTTTGGTTTTGTTGATTTTCTGTATTTTTTATTCTCTATTTTGTTAATTTCTGCTCTAATTTTAATAATTTCCCGTGTTCTGCTGGCTTTGGGGTTCAATTGTTCCTGCTTTTCAAGGGCTTTGAGGTGTGTCATTAGGATATTTTTTTGAAGATTTTCTGTTTTTCTTATGTGAGCACTCAGTGCTATAAATTTTCCTCTTAATACTGCCTTCAAAGTGTCCTAGAGGTTTTGATATGTTGTATCTTTATTTTCATATTTTTCTAGAAATTTCTTGATTTTACCTCTTACATCTTCTATGACCCATTCTTCATTCAGAAGTGTGGTGTTCAGTCTCCCCATGTTTATGTTGTTTCTCTGGGTCTTCTTATAGTTGATTTCTAGTTTCATTAGAGTATGGTCTGAAATGACTAGGGAAGTATGTAACATTTTTTAAAATTGCTTGTGCTTATTTTGTGTCCCAGGATGTGATCTATTTTGGAGAAAGTTCCGTGAGCAGCTGAGAAAAATGTAAACTCTGCTGTAATTGGGTGAAATATTCTATATGTGTCCAACAGGTCCATTTGGTTAATGGTGTTCTTTAGTTCTGAGGCACCTTTATTGACCCTTTTTCTGGAAGTTCGGCCTAGTATTGTGAGAGGTGTGTTGAAGTCTCCCAGTATTATTGTGTTGGGATTTATGTGTGACTTCGTCACAAAGAGTTTGATTTATGAAAGTAGTTGCCCCTATGTTTGGGACATAGATGTTTATTGTTATTTCCTGTTGCTGGATTATTCCTTTTACCAGTAAAATGTGACCTTCTTTGTCTCTTCTAATAAAGATGTGATAAAATTAGAGTTCTTCTACACTGTTGGTGGGATTGCAAATTAGTTCAGCATCTCTGGAAATCAATGTGGAGATTCTTCAGAAAAATGGAAGTGGATCCATCATATGATCCAGTTATATCCAGGGTATCTTTCCAAAAGTGTTGGAACCAGAGTAGTACAGTAATATATGCGTAATTATGTTCATAGCAGCACAATTTACAATAGCCAAATTATGAAACCAACCTAGATGTCCACCAGCAGATGAATGGATTACAAAATTATGTGATATCTGCACAATGGAATTCTACTCAGCAATCAAGAAGAAGAAAATTATGACACTTGCAAGAAAATAGAAGGACCTGAAGAACATTTTTTTAAGTGTGGTTAGCTAGTCATAGAAAGTGAAGGGTCATATGTGTTCTCTAATATTTGGAAACTAGGGAGTAATTGGGATACCAGAGGAACTCCAGATAATGGAAGAGATACCTCAGTGGAGCCAGGGAGGTTATCTAAGGGAATGGGAGGGAGAAGACTGAGGCTCATTGAAGGAATTACTACTATAGGCTATATGTACCTATGTGAAAATACCCAGGATTTTTTTTTTTAAATCTGTGTTTAATCAGTTTTTTAAGGAAGTAAAACTGAACGCAGAATCACCATGCATAAAAGTGCTCCATTATTCTTTGTTTTCTATGGTATAAAATCCAAATTTCACATAGTGGACAGTAGTGATTACAATCTATATCTAGACTATTTTTCCAACACTGAACTTTCTAATGAATCATTCTTATTCTTTTTCCTCTTTGCATATGCTGTTTCACTGACTTACAATGTTCTTTTCATTTTTCTATGTTAAATTATTTTTATTTAATTTTAGATATAATTCTAGTGTCACCTCATCTAGGAATCCCTTCCAAGGCTTAGTCCTTAGCATAAATTGTCATATATTAATAGTTAAAAGTTAGCATTTTAATTGCTGAAATATTCAGTATGTTACTTTTCTATCATTGTATTGCTGTGTAATAATACACTAGAACTGCTTGCCTTTTTCTTACTCTAATTTAGTGCTCATTGTTCAACCCCTTCCTATCTCTTATATCCCTGAACTCTCTTCAATCTCTGGTAACCATGCAGCACTTGTCTTTCTGTGCCTGACTTATTTGACTTCATGGAAGGATCTCCTTTTCAATACATGTTGTTGCAAATGACAGGATTTCACTCTTTATGGTTAAAGACAAGTATACTTGGATATAGATAGATAGATAGATAGATAGATAGATAGATAGAAAGATTATTAATAAATATAGGTGAAAACACACACACACACACACACACACACACACACACATATATATACATTTTACTTGATGGACATTTAGATTGCTTCCATTTCTTGGCTGTTGTGAAAAGTGCTACAGTGGAAATGAGAGTACAGATATTACTTCAACACACTAATTTTATTTTCTTTAGTTATATAAGCTTTTTTGGGTCATATGGAAGTTCTATTTTTAATATTTTTGAAGACCCATATTGTTTTCCATAATGGCTGTTAAATCATGTATATTTCTATATTCTAATAATGTATATTTCTAAATTAGTATAACCTATAATGTATATTAATATACATGCCTACCAGTAGTGTGCAAGTTTTGCCTTTCCTCCATACTCATAAAGCAATTGTAATATTTAGTTTTTTAGTCGTAGCCTTTCTAACTGGAGTAAGATGCTATCTCATTGAGGTTTTGACTTGATTTTTATGATCATTAGTGATATTGAGCAGTTTTATATAATTTTTGGCCATTTGAATATCTTCTTTTGATAAATGACTCTTTAGTTTTATTGTCTTTTATGCATAAACTTATTTGGCTTTCATAACTGAATTTTTGGAGTTCCTTATTTTGGATGTAACCCCTTGTTAGATATATAGTTTGCAAATATTTTCTCCTATTATGTAGGCCACCTATTATTACTCCAATGATTGTTTATTTTTCTATGAAGAAGCCATGTAGTTTGATATAAATTTTGCTCTTGTTTCCTGTGTTTTTTTGGGCTTGTCCAAAAAAGAATCCTTGCCCATTCCAACATTCTGAGCATTTCCTCTATTATTTGTATTCTTTTGTGGAGAATGCTGCTTGTTTTTCCAAGTTAGATTTTCAGTCTGATTTTTTGAACTGAAAAATCAGCATTAACTTTTACTTTTTCAGGGATATGATTTAAACTTTTGACATTAGGCCTTCTCAGTGAATTCTTAAATTGGCTACAGCAGAGGATGGATGGGGAAGTTTTTTTAATTCATCCTACTCTTCCCAACATGTACCTTTGCTAATTTTTTGAGTGGAAGAAAAAATAAGTTAATGGATACAATTCCAATTCAAGGTGCCTAAAAATATGTCAGCATTCACCATAAAATAAAATTTTACTGAGTTTTCAGCCAAAGACCAACTGCAATTCATGAGGAACCTTGGTCATAATGTATAAAATATTCAAAAATAAAAATCAAGAAATCAAATAATTCCACTTTCACAAGTCCAAGGCAAAATAGTTTCAAAGGAGGTATCTGTAGTAGAAACAGCACAATGTTTGGTAAGTGGACATTTTCTTACTAGTGGTACAAAATTCTCCATATTTGGATGAGGGTCTGGGATACAAAGCTACTAAAGAGAAGGAAGAAAATCTTTGTGCTAACAAGAATTATTTTCTTGGAAACTTCTTTTCAAGCAAGCATGAAGTGAACAACTGCTGGTTTTCAGAGCTGGCTCTCTCTGTTTATAAATCTTCAGTGGCGTGGTCTCCTATATGTGGTTCATGGAAGCAGGTGTGCCAGTCTCAGTAGTAACCAGCCATCTGTTAGGTACATTTTTGGAAGTAGTATGAGAAGGCAGTTCTCCAATGGCTGATAATCTTGCTGATTGTAGTGCTTTGCTTTTGCTATTTTACAGTCTATAGGATTCTAAGTCATGCTGGGCCAGATATGCTTGCTGAGGTATGAATTTTACTCTGTTCCCTCCCCATGGTATGTCAGAATGCTTATCTGAGAACTGTACAAAGACTCCATGAATTCCTATGTGAGCTTCTCAAATGTGGACTCCTTGCCAATATGACAACTTTCGATTAAATAAACACAATGTCATGAAGAGGATTGAAAATTAGTATATTAGAGCTATGTAGATTTAGAGCCTGCACTCCCTTTTCTAAATACTATTCAAAAATTATTATTTTCAGGAATAGACTTCTTACAAGTGATATGACAAAGACAGAGGCCCAATATTATGGTTGGAAAGTAAAATGGCCTTTGGATTTCATCCTTTGAATGGCGGTGTATCCTTGATGGTGTGATCTTAGGTACTGTATAAATCCATTGCCCCTTCCCTTGCTCTCTCTGCTTCCTGTTATATCATGACCTGATGATTGATAGTCCTGACTCCTGCTTGGCACCTGGCTTAGCTCCAGATATGGAGGCAAATCTTCTTTCCTCTAATTTTTGTGTGTGTCAGGTGAGGGATCACAGCAGTAAGAATGCTGACTGAAATACCCAGACAAAGGAATCAGAGGAACATGTGGAATTCTGGGTTAGCTGTGCTTTTTAGATGCTCTGGCATGGATGTGAACTCTGTAGCCAGACCCAAATTTTTACTCTACATAAACTTCATGACAATATTTCTATATGGTTTATAGGAAACGGCTGTGTAAAGCACACACACACACAACACACACACACATACACACACACACACACACACACTCAGAAACTTTTGTAATTAAAACTAAAGTAAGTTCATCTACATTAAGGCTTCTGAGTTCTTTTGCATGTGACACTTGGCACAGAATTCAGGAGTACTATAACACTGAGCTACACCCTCATCCCTTTATAAATTTTATTTAGGAACAGGATCTCACATGGAAATCTGTGGAGTCTTTACACAGTACTAAAATAAACATATTGATAAACCACGGAAAGGAACAGAGAAAAACTCACACCTCAGCAGCATACCTGGCCCAGCATAACTAAAAGTCCTACAGAAAGTCAAATAGCAGAAGAATAGCACACCAATCACAATCAAACCTGTGATCTTCCTATCTCAGTTTTAGTTATTTTTATTTTTAATGAGAGCATGAGAACCAAAATAAGTATTTACCTCTTTTCTATGCTATGGTTTAAATGTGTCTCTCAAATTTAACGTTTTGAAAACTATATCTGTAGATTAATGGAGCACAGATTCTGAAATTCTGCAATTCTCTCCATCCAAGTAATGGTGGAACTATGTGTGTGGGAAGGTAGGAGTAGTAGACTCAGGTGCAATTGAGGGGTGTTTAACAAAAATAAGGAGGGAGAAGTGATAGGGTCTGAGTAATTACTGTTGAAAAGAGGGAAGTAATTTAATAAGTTTAGGGATTTATTATTTAGTGAATGAGTTACTGAGGAAGTTTTTTTTTAAATAAAAGTAAGCTCTTTCTGTATTGCTGTGACTCAATGTGGGATGCTCTTTGCCAACTGAGAAACCTACAGGGAGTGACCACTGGATGCAGCTGCTCAGTCTTGAGATTCTCAGGTTTCAGAATAATAAGCCCAATAAAACTTGGTTCTTTATAAATTTCTCAAACTATGACATGTAGTTATAGTAACAAAAAATGGACTAAGATATCTTTTAAGTAAATAATGTAAGTCTAGAATACAGAATCCAAAGAAGTAACATTGTGTACAAGACTTGTTTTCTGGCTTTCTTTTTTGTGTTGTTTCTCATTTGCTTATTCTTCTTGATCACCAGCCAGCCTCTTTGTAATGCTGAATAAACATGGTTTATGTTTGGTGTCAATGTTATCAAATCAGATATTTTTGAAATTTTAGGAAAATATGTTTTTGAGTACTTTATAGTCATTCTCAAAAAGTAAGAATTGTATCATATTTAACACAGGACAAAAATGAAGGCATAGATGAATTTTGGCAGCAAAGTTTGTCCAATATTCTAGATACTAAGATATCTGCTTAATCTGATCATTTGACTCTCCACTTCTGTCATACTGTCACTGCCATGAAGACCTACAATAAAAACTCATTAAAGAAATTGATTGAAATAGATACTGTCACATTGCAAAATATGGATAGAATAAAGTTATAGCTTCTGGAAAATGGGGCAAGATTTAAATCTAGGAAAATTGTATAAAGTTAAGCATTAATATGCAAAACAACTCGTAAGAGATAATTGAGCATTTTGGACTGCAGTTGAGGTGCTAGAAAATTAGAGGAAAATCTTCACTACTCATTTTCTGAAGGTTTCAGATGTAACTTATAATAAAATATACCACAGCTCTTTCTAAATTTCCTGAAAATATTGGGGTTAAAGATAATATATTTTAATGGTGCATTGTAGTCATGCATTTTAATGGGATAGAAGGCTTGTGTAGACATACATGCACACATCACCCAATTAGCCCTTACAAATCCCCACCCCATTCCCTTCCCATCCCTCCTACCCATGCTTGGCTTAGTTATTGACGTTGATATGTTTAAGTACATCATGCACTTTAGAGAATTTCCTTGTTACCCCACCCCATCCCCTCAGTTAGGTTCTCTTATTTGCTCCTCTATAGGGTCTCCTTCATCTATAATTCCTCCTGTTACCTATTTCTCCCTAGCTTTTGCATATTATGGAAAGCATCCGACTTTTTTTTTTTTACTGACTAATCTCACTCAGCATAATGTCCTCCAATTCCATCCATTTCCTTGTAAATGATGTAATTGTATTTTTATTTATGGCTGAGTAAAATTCCATTGTGTACATATCACATATTTTTGTAATCCATTCATGTGATGATAAACATTTTGGCTGTTTCCATAGTTTGACAAAGGTGAATTGTGCAGCTATGAACATTGATATGCATGCATTATTTTAGTAACATTGTTGGTGGGATTGTAAATTAGTGCAACCACTTTGGAAAACAGTATGAAGGATCCTCAAAAGACTGGGGACAGACTTACCATTTGATCCAGCAATACCACTTCTGGGTATCTACCCAAAAGAATGGAAACCACTACCAAACTAATGCATGCATATCTATGTTCATAGCCACACAATTCACAATTGCCAAACTATCATGCTAATGGAGGCAAAAACGGGGAGGGGTAACAACACTGATATCCAAAAATCAGACTTTAAGCAAAAACACATCAGAAAAGACAAAGAAGGGCACTTCTTTTTGGTAAAAGGAAAAATTCACCAAGAGGATATAATTATAGTAAATGTTTATGCCCCAAATGTGGGGCAGCCACATTTGTAAAACAAACTCTTCTGGAGATCATATCTCAAATAGACACAAACAAAAACTAATTGGAGACTTCAACATACCTCTCACATCACTAGATCGATCTTCAAGGCAAAAGATGAGTAAAGACTCTTCAGAATTAAAGAAAACTAAACAAAATGGACCTAATAGACATATAAAGAATATTTCAAATATGAACTACAGAATATACATTCTTCTAGAAGTGCCTGGAACCTTCTTCAAAATAGATCACATCCTGGGACACAAAGCAAGCACCAGCAAATTCAAAAGATGTAATATAATTATTTGCATCATTTCAGACCACAATGTAATTAAAGTAGAAATCAACAACAGGAAGAGCAAAATAAACTATTTAAATACCTAGAGATTGAATGATACACTATTGAAGGACAAGTGGGTAATATCAGAAATAAGGGAAGAAATAAATGAATTTCTGGAATTAAATGAAATTAGAGGCACAACTTACCAAAATTTATGGGACACCTTGAAGGCAGTGTTAAAAGGAAAGTTTATAGCATTGAGCGCCCACATAAGAAGAACAGAGTGTTGCCAAGTAAAAAACCTAATGACACATCTTAAGAACCTAGAAAGACTGCAACAAACTAATCCCAAAGCCAGAAGAAGGCAGGGAATTATTAAAATCAGAACAGAAACAAAGGAAATAGAGAATTAAAAAACAATTCAAAGAAGCAACTAAACAAAAAGCTGGTTCTTTGAAAAGATCAATAAGATTGACATACCCCTTGGCCAACCTAACCAAAAGAAAGAGAGAATCAACTGAAATCATTAAAATCAGAAGTGAAAAAGGAGAAATCACCACAGACAGTGGGTAAATTCAAAAGATTATCAGAAGCTGTTTTGAAAATTTATAATCTAACAGACTGAAAAACATGGAAGGAATTGATAGATTTCTAAACACATATAACCTATGTAAATTGAACCAATATAAGATAGTAAGCATAATCCAACCAATAGCAAAAAAGAAATAGAAACAGCAATAAAATTCTGCTATCAAAGAAAAGCCCAGGCCATGACAGGATTCCAGCTGAATTTTACAAAACCTTCAGTGAAAAACTAAACCCAAAACTTCAGAAATTGTTCCGGGAAATTGAAAGAGATGAAATTCTCCCAAATTCCTTCTGTGAGGCCAGTATCATATTAATTCCCAAGCAAATAAAGATACAAAAATTACAGATCAGTATTTTTAATGAAAACAGATGCAAAATTTCTAAACAAGGTACTAGCTATACACATTCAAAACCATATAAAGAGAATTGTACATGACCAAGTTGGTTTCATTCCAGAAAAGCAAGGCTGGACCAACATATGCAATCAATACAGGTTATTCACCATATAAATAGAACTGAGAGCAAAAACCACACGATCATATCAATAGAGGCTGAAAAAGCATTTGACAAAATCGAACACCTATTTGTGTTAAAAACAGTACAGAAAATTGGAATAAAAGCAATATCATTAAGGCAATATAAAATAAACCCAAAGCCAACATCATATTGAATGGGGAAAACTGCAAGAATTCCTTTTAAAGTCAGGAACAAGACAAGGATGCCCACTATCACCACTCCTTTTAAATATAGTCCTCAAGACTCTTGTCACAGCAATAAGATAAGGAAATCAACAAAATACAAATAGGGAGAGAGGTATTAAAACTATCCTTATTTGCAGATGACATGATTCTTTATCTGGAAGACACAAATAAATAAACCAAAAGATTTCTGGAGCTGATTAACCATTTCAGCAATGTTTCAGGATACAAAATGAACCTAAAGAAATCAGTGGCTTTTCTCTATGCCAACAATGAAAACACAATGTAATAAAGAAAACAATTCAATTTACTATAATATCAAATCCAATAAAATACTTAGGAATAAATTTAACCAATGATGTAAAAGACCTCTACAATGAAAACTATAACACATTAAAGAAAGAAATTGAAGACCTTGGAAGATGTAAAGATCTCCTTTGCTCATAGATAGGCATAATATATATCATCAAAATGGCCATTTTCCAAAAGTGATCTATAAATTCAATGCAATTCCTAGAGAAATCCCAATGACATTCTTCATAGACCTAGAAAATTCAGTCATGAATTTTATATGAAGAAAGAAAAACCCAGAATAGCCAAAGAAATACACAGCAATAAGAACCAGGCAGGAGGCATCACAATCCCTGACTTTAAATTATACTATAGAGCAATAGTAGTAAAAACAGCATGATATTGACACAACAGGCATACTTATGAGTGGAACAGAAAAGAAGATACACAAACAAACCCACACATCTATAGCCAAATGATTTTTGATGAAAGGCCCAAATGCATACACTAGAGAAAAGACAGCCTTTCAACAAATGGTACTGGGAGAATTGACTATCCATTTTTATAAAGACGGAACTAAATCTTACCTCTCTCCATGCACAGGAATCAACTAGAGATGCATCAAAGACTTAGAAATTAGACCAAAGACTGTGAAGTTATTAGAGGAGGGCATAGGCTCAACACTACAACATATAGGCACAGGCAGTGACTTGGTCAACAAAAACTACAAAGCGCAGGAAATTGAAGCAAGAATTAACAAGTGAAATGTCATCAAACTAAAAAGTCTCATCATCAAAGGCAACAATCATTAACCTAAAGAGGAAGCCTACAGAATGGGAGATCTTTACCAGCCACCACTCTGATAGGGGGCTAATATCCAGAATATACAAAGAGCTCAAAAGACTCTACACTAGAAAAAGAAACAACCTAATCAAGAAATGGGCAAATGAACTGAATAGACACTTTACAAAAGAAGAGATACAAATGGCCAATAGATACATGAAAAGATGTTCTACCTCATTAGCCATCAGGGAGATGCATATCAAAACTACAACGAGATTCCATCTAACCCCAGTCAGATTGGAAAGCATAAAAAAATCAAATAACAACAAATGCCAGCAAGGTTATGGGGAAAGAGGAACTTGTTTACACTGTTGGTGGGAGTGTAAGCTAGTTCAACCACTATGGAGATCAGTATGTAGATTCCTTTGATAGCTGGGAATGGATCTACCATATTATCCAGCTATACCACTTCTGGGTATCTTTCCAAAGGGGTTGAAATATGCATACCCATGTTCATAGCAGAACAATTCAGAATAGCCGAAATATGGAATCAACCTAGGTCTCCATTAACAGATGAATGGATTGTAAAATTATGGGAAATACACACAATGGAATTCTACTCAGCTATAAGGTAAAACACAATCATGTTATTCACAAGAAGATGTAAAGACCTGGAGAATATTATGTTAAGTGAGATCAGCCAAGCACAGAAAGATAATGGAGATATGTTTTCTCTAATATGCCCAAAGTAGGGAGTATTTGGAGTACCACAGGGACTCCAGATAATGGAAGGGAAAACTCAGCAAATTTAGAATGGAAGGATAGGAGAGGAGGAAGGCTGAGGTTGATTAATGGAGGAGCTACATTGAATATTTTTAAAAGTATGAATATAGAATGATTAATGTGGACACTCATTTTTGGGATGGAGAGGGGTAGCAGTAGTGGAGGGGGCACCAAGCATAGTCTGAATGTATGCTATTTTCAATATGTTTCACATAAAAATAAAAAAAAATACTAAAAAGATTTGAGATTGTTTGGTCAAATGGTACTTCTAAATCCTATTTAATCTCAGAGTTTCGGTTCACCCAGTTGGAAGTTGGAGATGCTAATAGTAATTTTCTCAGGGAATTTATTGTGAAAATTAATTTACTAATCCATGTGAAGTATAAAAATAGTACATATGGTTTACAGTTGAAACTGAAGCTCAGAAAGGGCAAATTATTTTTCCACATCTCAGAGTTATTTTATCCATTTTAATAGCATATTTTATAGCATTTTAAGTACCTGTTCCATGGAAGAAAGTGTCATATGAAGACATAGAGTGGGTGTGGTGGTGCACACTTGTAATTCCAGCATTACGGGGGCTAAGACTGGAGGATCCTGGTTTTGCGGACAGCCTTAACTACTTAGTGAGGTCTTCCAGAACTTAGTAAGACCCTGTTTCAAAATGAAGAATAAAATATATAGTATGTGTGTAGCTCAGAGGTCAAATGCCCCTGGGCTCCATCCCCAGTCTCACACACACACACACACACACACACACACACACACACACACACACACCATGGATATTAATGACTCCAAAGTCAACAACATACTTGTTCTCAAGATGATTATCTCCTACTGGGGATGACACACAAGTAACAAACTAGCTACAATTCAACAGATACTATAGCAGATTTATATAGGGATCAAAGAAAAGTGGAGATACATATCGTATTACTTTGTAGAAAGTGGAGGACACAAGAGATGTTTCACAGAAAAAATGAAGCCTGTTAAGTTTTTCAGCATTACAGTACAATAGTTAGAAAATGATATTAAGAAAAGAAATCATAGATTACACAATTATAGAGATCTTTACTTTTTAAATTTTTACATATCTTTTAGTTTGTAACAATGCTGGGAATTAGACTCAGCATCTCACACATGGTAGGCAAATGCTCTACCAGAGAGCCTCATCCCCATCCTAGTGCTTTATATCTTTTAATGTGCATATGAATCACTTGTAGTTCTTGTAAAAAATCTGGTTCTGAGTCACTGAACCTGGTGTTTGGCATGAGACTGTGGATTTCTGACAAGATCTCTGGTGATACTGATGTTGATGGTCCTGAAAACTCACCTAGAATATTTAGTTGCTCAAGTGAACAGGAAGACTTGCAAAGTTCTCAGCAAGTTTCAGTCTGACCTCTGAATAAGGACAAAGTCCCAGAGAAAATGAAAATGTAAAGTTTGAGAGGAGTAAAAAGACATCTAAAAGTGATTGAGAGTTAGGATCAAGACCAAAAAAATTGGTATATTAAAAGCTAAAGCAGAAAGTTTAAAAATGGAAAAATTAAACTGTCTTAACTGTTGTAGCACATTCAGGTTAGTGAGAATTAGAAATGGTCATTGGATTAGAATATACATGATCAGTGTTGTCCACTCCAAGCATGCAGTTGTCATGGACTGTACTGTTTGTGTGATAATGACTAACCACATGTGGTTACTGAGAACTTAAAACACAGCAAGTATGCCTTGAATGAACTGTAAGTGTAAAATACACACTGGATTTTGAAGACTATATACATACAAAAAAACTATAATTTTTTTCTAGTATTTTTATATTGATTACATATTGAAATGATAATTTTTGTTATATTTAGCAAAATAAATATTATTATTCTTAATTTTATGTCTTTATTTTTAAATGTGGTTACTAGAAAAGCTTAATATGTGTCTCTCTTAAACTTGCATTGGATAGTGATGATCCAGGCAGATAAAAATTGGTCCAAGAGTGAAAAGAAATATGGATATGAATACAGCAAATACAGGAAAATATAAGATTGACATAGAAAAATATTTTAGATGACAGACTTGAGTAGATTTATATGTTATCTTTATAATAAAATTATTTGACACTGAATTTTTCTCAGTGTCAAAAAGCTTTGATGCTTAGCTCAAACTGTTTGCATGGTATTCTTGTCATTACTCACTAATAACCCTTACTTCACATGTTGGCTTCCTTAGTCCAATTTCTTCCTGAAGAACCATTTAATACTTTTCAAGTGACTTTACAGTTTATTTTTATTTCTAATTTAATCTTATTTTGTTTTACATAATCTAAGTATATGGTTTATATTATTGCTACTTTTACTACAGTTTGAAATTTTTTCCATGATCTTTGTATATTTAATATTTGAAAATATTCAACTGATTTTGAAAATATATTTTAGGCTAAAAATAAAGGAGTTCTTAAGTTCATCATTTAATAATTTTTCTTTTTATATTCTCCAAGAATTACAGGTTGCTTCCACTTAAGAAAAATCAGCCAGTATAAATTTTTTCTTCAAAAAGGTTTGTTTTGGTTTGGTTTTGCCAAGTGTAGTGGCACACATCTCTTATCACAGTATTTGGGAGTTTAAAACAGGAGAATTGCAGATTCAAGGACAGTGTTAACAAATTAGTGAGACCGTGTTTATTTTTAATTTTTATTTTTTATTTTTTTGGTGGTACTGGGGTTCCTGGAAGCCCTTCTACCTCTGGGCTACACTCCCAGACCTATTTTTACATTTTTATTTGGAAACAGGGTCTCCTAAGCCAGCACGCGTGGCTGGCTTCGAATCTTCGCGATCCTCCTGTCTCTGCCTCCCAAGCACAGGGATTACAAGCATGCGCCACCATGCTCGGCATGAGACCTTGTTTAAATAATAAAAAACGAAATGGTGATGGGGATATATAAAAATGAAATAGGGCTATAGAAATGCATGTACCATATGGAAAAAAGTGTTATTTGGGCATCTCAGATAGTAATCATGGGTGTTTGGTATTTTTACTTTGTAATAGCATTTGTTAAAAATTAAATTGAAGGTAAAAGGCAAATTTAAAGCCATTTTAATTTATTCAGTGCAAGGACTTAATATTAGGTATAAAGTATAGATGAAATAGAAATACATTGACTAGGAATTGTAAAAGGCATTTGGATTAGCTAATAGAAATTAGGAGTTAAATTTGTAAATTTAGGACAAACTAGGTCAACTAGATCTTGAGACAGAAGACAGGATTTCAGGGAAGGAGAGACAAAAATACACAGTAAATAGAACCAAGGAATGGATTGAATTATTCTAATTACAAAGAAGATGTTGACCAAAAACAGAATATGAATCTGGACAGATGAGGATCAAAGTTGTGGTCAAAGCTGCACTATGCATTGTACATTCTCATTGGCGTTATCACTAGGCCTTCCTCTTTGCATTAAAAGAATTAAAGTGAGAAAATGCATGCAAATAAAGTGAACAATAATTAGTTCTACAGAGACACATGGTCATCAAATTCTTCCTTGAGGAAAATTATGCAAGATTATAGGTACATGCTGCCAAGAAAAAGAAAAAGTTTACTGAACAGGAACTTTGTATTTAATCAATTTGAGCCTATTTTTCTGAAAGACCTTCCAGAAACTTACTTAACTGTTTTTTTTTTCTTATTAGGTAAAATAGGCAGTTGTAAATCCTCATTGTGTTACTGGTTAATTCTGATATCACTACTTAGAAAGGTACTTCAGAGATCAGGGAACTTGGACTGGGAAGAAAGATTCTCACTGTCCTGCCACATTGCCTGAGGTTGGAGTTTCTTTCTATGTTTAATATTTTAGGGTAGGCTGTCCAGGTAAGGGAGTAGGAAGTAGAACAGGAAACCTATACTTTTATCTTTCAATTGATTTTTTTTTTATTGGTGCACTGTATTCATACATCATAGTAGGATACATACTTTTGTAGACATACATGCACACTTTTCCCAGTCAGCCCCCACCCAATCCCCACCCCATTCTAACCCTATCCCTCCCTCCCATGCTTGGCTTAGTAGTTGACATCTAGTATTATGGCAATTTATCTAAAATTAAAAATGATAATCTCACATAACAGTTTCATTTGTCTGATACCAAGCTTTTGATGACTTAAAGATAACATTTCAATATTTCTTTTTGCTTTCTTTCTTACCAGAGAATATTTTTTTTCTATTTTTAGGTGAAACTATCATATATTTATGTATTTATTTTTCAGAAAAAAATCTATCCTAATATGGAATATGGAGTCTAGGTACCCAAAACGATCTTGAAAAAGAACAAAGCTATAAGATATATATTTCCTGATTTCAAACCATATAAAGCTACAATAATTGAAACAGTGTAGTACTATTCTAAAGGCAGATATATAAACCATTGGAGTTAAATAAAAGCCTAGAGCTAAATTCTTCCCTATATTGTCAAGTTATTTTTGACAAGGTTTCCACGAACATTTGGTGGTGGAAATAATAATCTTTTAACTAAATATTGTTAAAAAATAATAATTACATAGAAAAGAATAAAATTGGACCCTTACCTAATCCCATATACAAATATTAACTCAAAATAGATAAAAGACCTAAATATAAATCTTAAGACTATAAACTTTTAGGAGAAAATCTGGGTCATAAAACCTCACAACATTGAAATTGGCAGTGATTTCTTGGTTATGATTTCAATGGCACAGGCAACAGAGGAGTATACAGACTCCCTATAAAAAAAATTGTATATCCAAAGACAATGTAAACAGAGTTAACGGTTACTAATAGAATGGGATAAAATATTTCCAATTGCTATATCTGAAGGTATATTAATATTCCAACTAGAAATCCTAAAAGTTAACAACAATAAAGGCAAACAATACCATTTAGAGATAGGTAAAAGACTAACATAAATAATGAATCTCCACAGATAACCAATCTTAATTGTCTGTTGGATGGAAACTCTTGTTTCTCTGGTTCTGGTGTGTGTTACCTATTTCTTCTTTGTAGTTAATCTCTTTGAGTATTTTCTCTAGTGCTGGTTTTGAAGACATAAATTCCTTCAGTTTCTGTTTGTCATGGAAGCTTCTTATTTTTCCATCTAATTTGATAGAAAGTTTTGCTGGGTAGGAAATTTTTGGCTGGAAGTTGTTTTCTTTCAGAGTTTGGAATATGTTACTCCAAGCCCTTCTGGCTGTCATGACTTGGTTTGGGAAGTCTGGAGTGATTCTAATTGGTCTGCCTCTGAATGTCACTTGGCCCTTTGTTTTTGTTGCCTTTAGGATTCTCTGCTTGGCTTCCACATTGGTCATTTTGACAATTATATGGCATGGGGATCCTCTTCTCTGATCCTGTCTAAAGGGAGTTCTATAAGTTTCCTGGACCTTTGTATCAACCTCTTGCTCTATGTTTGGAAAATTTTCTGCTATTACTTCTTTGAAGAGATTGTTGATCCCTTTGGTTTCACTTTCTTTTCCCTGCTCTATTCCAATTATTCTTAGGTTAGCTCTCTTAAAATGGGCCCATATTTCTTCAATATCAGATTCCTGCTGTCGGATATTTTTCTCTAGATTAGAAACTATGAGTTCATTTTTGGATTGCTCATCTTCTAAGAGCGAGATTCTGTTCTCCATGTGTTCTAATCGGTTGTTTGTGCTTTGAATTGAGGCCTTTACTTCATTAATTGCATCCTTTATCTCTTTTTGGCTCTCCCTGAGTTCTTTTCGAAGCACCTCTATTATTTCTACAGTTATTTTCCTGATTTGATCTTCTAGAAATCTCTGATTTTCTCTTTTATCGGGTTCTGATGTTGTGGGGTTGTGGGCATTAATTGCTCCAGTATTATTCCTCTTTCCCATGATTTCCGATGTTTGTGCCTTCTCTGGGTTCTTCCCTTGGGTCACTATGACTTCCCTTAAAGTGTTCTGGATCTCGAGTCAGTAGTATCTCGGACCCCACTACTCCTTTACTGTGTTTTATCACAGAGTCTCTGACCCAGAGAGTCGATAGAGGCTGCTTTAGACTGTGGGGGGTGCCAGGTTGCACGTTCTCCTTTGGTGTGATATCTCTGCCACCGCCCCTCCCCCACTGGGTCAAGTCCCAGGGAGTACAGTACTGGGATTTCTCCTCTGTGGCCCGCAATTTGACTCACTGTTCTTGAGTACGCAGATGTAGCTGTACTGGCCTTGCTGAATTCGCTGCTGCTGCCGCCGGTGGCAATATGGTGCCGCTGCTACGCCCTCGGCTATGGGGCTAGCGTTTTTCTTCTTGATTTTGATTTCTACTCTGAATCCCTGCAGCGTGTGCTGAGCTCGGCCACTGGGAGCTTTAGATGCTCTCTGCGCGGAGAAATCCCACCTAGCTGTTCCGCAGTGGTTCACCTTGGCTTGCTGTAGCCGTTTTGTGAATTCACCGGTGCCTCAAGCAGTATGGCGCTGCTGCCGCTGCTGCCGCGTCCTCGGGCGCGAGGCCGGTGTATCTCCTCTGTGGCTCTGTTCTCAATCCGCTTTCTCTCTGGAGCCTGGTGATTTTTTGTTTCACTGGTGATGGTGTTTTCTGGCTATGAAAGGCGCTGATTTTGTGGTAATGGAGATTTGTTGTTAGCGGGGCTCTTAAGCCCCGCTTTTCTCGGTCGCCATCTTCCCGGAAGTCCCCTCAATTGATCTTTATAAAATACTATCTCAGAAGGCTGGTACTATCAGTAGTAGCAGAAACAAATGCACCTTGAGCCTGGAATAAAACAAACAAAAAACACTTAAAATAACTTAAGTATACTGTGGCATACATAAAGGGCCAGTATATAAGAATCTAAAACAAATTTGCTAGAATTATACCCCATGATGTTACAGCATGGTTGCCAATATATGTAAAGGTTTCTATATATAGCAAGCTATAATCAAATGACCAATATCCATTCCTTACTAACTTAAAAAGTTTTGCATTCATTTTAGTTAGAGATGAATACTACATCTATTCGCAATGACAATTATCAGTTCGAGGAAGAAACCTTAATTTCTAGAGCACAAGAGAGAATAAGTTGCTAATATTGTCTTAATATTAATCCTATTTTAGGGTGTGGAATCTTTTTTAAAATTTTTATCGGTGCATTGTAGTCATACATCTTAATGGGATAAAAGATGGTGGAGACATACATGGACACATCACCCAATTAGCCTTTACCCAATTCCCACCCAATTCCCTCCCCCTCCTTCCTTGTCATGTTTGGCTTAGTGATTGACTTTGATAGGTTTCATAAAGTACATCATGTGCTTTAGAGAATTTCCCTATTTCCCCCTTCTATTACAATTTTAAAAATTTATCTGAGATTTACTTTTAATGAGAACATGTGAGTCCTAGCATATGAAGGTTGTAATATAATGGCTCAGCTGGGATAAAGCATTAGATATTTGGAACTAATTATATCCTTAAATTTTCCCAAACTGAGGTAAAGTTCATTTTTCTATTTGACTGTATATATATATATATATATATATATATATATATATATATATATATATATATTCAGTGAGGCACAAAGTAGTATCAAGAAGAAAGTGTGATAGCAAATTTTTATCTTTGATGTGATATGGAAAAAGTACATTTTGTTTGTTTTCAAATGGCTTCATGAATATGGCCAATACCTGCGTTAAATTATTGTAGCTTTGCTGCATTACTTACCATCATGAAGATAATCTACTTATTATATGTTTAACATTTTGTTAGACTAAAGACTCCTATTTGGCTGATAATAGCACTTCAAAAATCATTATGTAGGTCAAAAGATGGAAAACTCCTACCTCTACCTCCCTTGATAAAATTAAGTTTTAAAAGGATGTTAGAAAATATTTTTAAATAATGCTAAATTTTAGCTAAATTGTGCATATATTTAGATGTATTTTCACTGATTGTCAATAGTTTGCAAAGCAAAATGTTAGGAAGAATAAAACATAAATGTCAAATAGGTTTCTGTACCTACTTTCTTTTTGGCTATTAGGGATTGAAGATGGGCATTGTCGCTCTGAGCTACATCTCAGCCCATTTATTTTTATTTTTTGAAATGAGGTCTAGATAAGTTACTGAGGGTCGTGTTAAGTGCCTGAAGCTGACCTTGAACCTAAATTCCTCCTGTACCAGCCTCTCAGGTAATGGGATTACAGACATGTGCCACCATACTCATCTTTTTCTTAATATTAATTTCAGTTTTATAGTGTACCAGACAAATTTAATGACAAAAGGTGTAATTTAAAATAATGCCACAAAATTTGTGGCTTATATGGTACTCTTCGTGATCAGGTCTCATATTTAACACAGTCACAATTTTATGCTGATTGAATATGCAAGGTAAATACTCAGGATGTGCACACTGCTACATTTTCTGCATATTTTATTAACAAAAAGTTATACCATGCTTATACAATTTCATATTTCAGAGATCCAGCTGTAGAGTTGCTGCTGGAGCTACATAAGTTAGCTTAGCTGATTGCATAAAAAGCATTTAATCAATAATCAGGTTGCATACTTTAATGGAACCAGCGCAATGACTTCAATAATTAAAATACATATCAAATAAATTTATTTTCTTAATTTATTTTAATGATAAGATTGGTATTTAGGCAGGTATTTTCAAAAGAAATATTTGAAAATCTTTAAAAGATAAAGATCAGAATTTTCTTTGGTAATTTTTGCCCCATGACTTCAGAAAATTTTCCAGAAATTGAAGATTTTAACCAGAAGCTCTATTTATCAGAAAGGCAGGAGAACAATTTCCAAACTTACCCAGCCATAAATTTGTCAATCATAGTAACTGAAGACCTTCTAAGAATGTGACTTACAGAGATTCAAGGATGTAGAACCCAGGTTTATAATGTGTAGTTAGATCATGTTTTCTTGGTTTCTAACAAACAGGGCCATTTGGGTGGCTCAAAAATAGATTCTTCACTACATATGTTAGTGGAACCAGTTCTCAAAGTATTACTTTAAAAACCTCAGGGTGATTGACTTATAGACGACTTTTAATTCTGCTACCTAACTAAAGGTAGCAGGAAGTATATGCCAGAAACTATTTTAGATATTGGACCTGGGTTCGGGATGCTTGTCCTTGTATTCCAGGACCTCAAATTTACTAGGGAATATTTAAAGACCCTTGCATGGGTAACAGAATTGAGAACAGTACGTAATAGACTAGTAGTAGACTATAATCCAGGGTTGTAGAAAGCAAGTGGAAGGAAAATTCAGTGTGGCAGGGATGAGATAAAAGGTAGAAACTGAGTGGACTCTGAAGTCTAGAAAAAATGCTGACATGAAGAGTTGTACATGAGAGGAGCACACACACTATTAGAGTGGTCTTTATGTTTTTGTATGTTTTTATTTCTATATGAATATTTATTTCCCAACAAAATAAGAGAAAATCTTTTCATCCAGAATAATTATTATTTAGATATATTTTCATTATTATTTTACTTATAAGGAAATTAAGTTGGCAAGTATTAGAAAGTAGTGATGAAGAGAGGAGCAATGGTATTCATGTGTAACCCCGGGATTTGGGAGGAAAAAACAAGAGCATTGCAGCTTCAAGGTCAGCTTTGACAATTTAGCGAGATGCTGTTTCAATAAAATAGAGCTGGAGATATAGTCCAGAAAGATAATGCCCCTGGGTTCAATCCTCAGTAATACACACATGCACAGACACACACACACACACACACACACACACACACACACATTAATGTTGAAATCTTGTTGTTTGGATCCTAGTTAGAGGATACAGTGTGCTTGGATAACTTCAGATCAAACTGGGAACCAGGCCTCACCCATGTAGGCAAGAACAGAATAAATAAAGCAGATGTTTTACTGACTTCTGCTCATTTGAATTTGCTCCATGAAGAAGAGAAGTATCGTTTGCCTCAAATTATTTAAGTACCAGCATTTGTCACTCCTGTAATTCACTTACCACCACCAGATATCCAATTACTTTAACTGCAAGCCACTTACGTCTTAGTCACTTCTATTGTCTAAAAATATATCTGCTTTTATTTGAAGAGATAAGATTGAAACTGTCACTTGGGACCATTCCAAAACTTGGCTAATTGTGCACTTCAAGTAGAGAAATATTTGAATTAATTTCCCCCTTGAATGTTAAGAAAAATGATCACTCATGTCATGTTTTTAATTTATCATTATTGTTTTACAGTGTTTTAAAGTATGAGAATTGGGAATTGGTTGTCCTTAAACACTACATAGCTTGTTCTGCTTTGGGGTATTGATATACAATTTTAACTTACCTAAATGTATTCTTTCTTGATGATTTCCCCAAGACATTGATTACCTTGTGTATTGTGATCCTAATAATCCAGCAGCCTTTTGACTTCCCGACTGTTTGGAGCACTTACACTTAGAAAACAAGTTATCCAAGAGTTTTTACAATAAATATGGCCCTAAGAGATTGTACTCCACTATTCATGACTCAGTAGAAAACTTCTAAAGAACAGTTTATTAATCTAGAAATAAGATAGGCTGATTTTTTTAGATTTGATTTAGGTTATGGATACTCAAAATATATTAAAATATAGACTTGACGAGAAGGAAGTTAGTTCTCATTAGCAAATATTAGGGCAGAGTTTTAATATTTACTGGAATCATTGAAATGTTTTGATGACTAAAGACAAAGGGCCTAGGGTTCTTTTCCATGTTGATTACTTTCCAGAGACAATGTACCTGCTTTCATTGCTCATCTCACAAACTATCTGTTTTATTTGCAACAGAGTATGGGCATACCCATCACTCTTGGTGGCTTTGATACAGTGCTGCAATGAAAAGGCTGATAATGTAATTCTTAGCCCTGTTTCTTCCTTTTTCTCCCATTTTTCTTCTTACTCCACTTCCTATAAAACTATTATATTCTTCCCTTTCTTGAAAGGTTTTCATATTCCATTCTCACTGCCTGTTGTGTCACTCTTCATTCTCTTTTGCCTGTTCAGCTTTTTGTCACCCTCCAGATATAATACTAGAGGCACATTCTCAAGGAATTCTTCTCTGACATCTGGAAGAAGCCAAGAAAATTTTGTATGGTTCAGAGCACCCTTATCTTCTCCTTTTAGACTTACATATGAGTTATTTTGTGTTTTTTTATAAAGTTTATCACATCAAATAGAAACTCTCTAAAGGCAAGGACTGTACTAGTCTCTGAATTCTCCAAGCTTCCAGAACAGAGACTCTTCAAAGCCTACTTATTGAATGAATAGTACAGATTAAAAGTTGGAAATACATTCTTTTCCCTGCAATGAGGTAATTGTCTTTTTCTTTTTCTTTCTTTCTTTTTTTTTTTTTTTTTTGGAAGCCCTTATACCTCCGGGCTACACTCCCAGACCTATTTTATACTTTTTTTTTTTTGGAAACAGGGTCTCAAGCAAGTGGGGCTGGCTTAGAATCAGTGTAATCCTCCTGTCTCTGCCTCCCAAGCACGGGGATTACAAGTGTACGTCACCACGCCTGGAAGTAATTGTCTTTTTCTTTATGGCTGAGTAAAATCCCATAGTGTACATATCCCAAAGTTTTGTAATCCATTCATTTGTTGATAGAAATTTTGTGAAATTTTTCAGTCACAAAAAGTGATAGGAGGAACTCTAGATGAAGAAGGAGATACTATAAATGAGCAGATTATGTGACCTGAGAGGATGGGAGGGGGGAAGAAGGAAATTCTCTAATGTTCATGTACATTAACAAACATATAAAAGTCAATCATCAAGCCAAATATGAGAAGGAGGGATGGGGAGAGAATGGGGTGGGGAACTGAGTAAGGGCTAATTGGGTGATGTGTACATGTATTTCTCTACCATCTTGTACTACATTAAGATGTATGACTACAGTGCACCAATAAAAAGTTTTAAAAAAGTTGGAAACATATGCACAAATTCAGATATCAATCTTACTGTTTCAAATATTTGTTTTTTAATTGTTATTGTTTTTATTTATACTAGGAAAAAATTAAATGTATCAAGACAAATTATATAGTTTACTAACAAATACATATAGTCTTAGTTGCTCTAAGATCCTAATTCTTCTATTTATAAGCTGAGTGATACTAAGAGATAAACTTCATAATTATTTGAGTTCATCATTTACATTTCTAAACTGGGCATATGTATCAAACTACATTGTTTTTACCTATATTGTTGGGCTATAATGCGGATATAGTGCAATCTCAAGGAATGGTTCCTTATTATCATTTTCCTTTCATGCCAATGCACATTTTTGTCTGAGAGAAGTTCCATGATTTTTATCTTGATATTTAAAGTGTGCACAAAACATCTAAAGGTGTTGATTTTTAATTCAGAAAGTTATTAGTATTTATATAATGGTGGTCTATATAACATAAAACATGGAATAGGAATTTTTTGAAATTTACCAAATTAATATTAAATACTTAATATTAAATATTAAACAGTGGATAATGTTAAACCATCAGATAAAATCTGACAGTGAGAATTAAAACATTTTAGAAGTAATATGACATTTTTTCAGCCTTTTCTACCAGCCATGCAAAAGGTTTCTGATCAAATAAAATTTAATCATCTTTGCAAAAATTTATCTGTGGTCAGTTAGTAACTCATTCATTAACTGTTGGACATTTATTGGAAATCTATTATGTGGTAATCACTCTTCCAGATAAAGACTAGAACATGTGATGTTGAGTAAAAATTATAGGTTATGCTATGCAGAACATGATAATGACAATAGGGCTGCAAAGAGACAAATCATGCATGGAAGATGGACTTAGAAAATTAATCTAATTTTATACATGGAGTAAATTAACTCGTTGAGATTAAGCAGCCTTCATGGAAATCAGGATGGGAGACAGAAGAGAACTGTTCATAGATTAAATCTCAGAACAGTTTGACAGAAATGTGGGTGCAACTGAGTTCTGGTCAATATGTATAGAGCACCTACCATGTGAGAGGAACACTTAATACAGAGATAAAGAGATATAATGATATGTAATATAAAATCATTATTATTAAGTTTATTTGCCTTCCACAAATTCATAGCCTATAAGAGCATGTGCTAACAATGGTAAATGGGTAGAGGAAATATGTAAACAAAAAAGAGAAGTATAATTTTCCTGAGATAAAGATAATTACAAATTTAAGGACAGAATCGCAATTGGGACAAAACAATGAACATTCAGCATTTGATCAGCTTTTTGAAAAGTAGACATTCAGCAGGCAAACAGGCATCACACAGATATAGAATCTTGCAATAGCATGGTGAGTGCAGAAAAGTGCCAGAAATTGAATATTACTAGACCAACAGAGAACAGTAAGAGATCAAGATAAACATGTAGATGGGAGTTGTGTCCTTTGGAAGTGGCCTTCAGCAGTTTAGACTTCAAACTAAGAGGAATGAGTAATTGGAAGTTTGAAAGCAGAGAAGTGAGGTGGTCATACTTGATTTTTAGGTATATTTCTCCAGCTGCTGTATAGAACTTAATATTCTTGAACTTAATATTTTTCAGAATATGCTGGGAACTTTGTAAACTGCACATTCTTGGACCTAACCTCCAGATAAGAGGTTATGAAGTCCACATGCATGCATTTTTAGAACTTATAACATTTTTTTTTTCAGATTGCAATGTTTCTCAAGACAGATGTGATGGAACATGTCTGTAATCCATGTACTTGTGAGGATGATAAAGGAGGATCACAGTTTCAAGATCAACCTCAGCAACTTTGTAAGATCCTATTTTAAAATAAAATAGAACTGGGGTTGTAGCCCAGAGATAGAGTGTCCCTAAATTAAATTCCCAGTATCACACACAAAAAAGTGTCCTTCAGGTGGATTTAATGGTGGCAAATTGGGTGGGGATAATTCTAGAATCAGAGAGACCACATAGGGTGCTATTGATACAGGTAGCAGGATTACAAATTCTAGACTGAAGTTCAGAGATTGGACTCTGTTTCTGAGTATTGGATAGAACAAGACAGGGGCCTTTGACAGGGCTGGAGTACTTTATAACTTATTAATATATAACCTGCAAATGAAGATCCAGTTATGATAAATAGCTGGGACCGCTGACACCAAGTTAGGGGTGTATTCACAAAGAGAAACCTTGTCAAGAGGTCTCAGTGTGTTTTCATTCCTATGTTTGAGGTCATATTTAATTTATAATAACAGAGTTAAAGATAAAATATTGGCACCAGGTGTTAGGAGAAGAGTTTGGAAGAACCTGAGAGACAGGCAGGATTTCCTAGAGATGAATGAAAGTAAACAGGAATTGAGGCCCAGCTGCAGAATTGTAATTTATTTATTTTTAATATATTTTATTGGTGTATTATAGTCAAACATCTCAATGACATACAAGACTTCTGAGGATATACAAGCACACATCATCCAATTAGCCTTTATCTAATCCCCATCCCATTTGCCCCTCCCTCAATCCCATGCTTGATTTAGTGATGGACTTTGATATATTTGTTTAAGTACATCACATGCTTTAAAGAGATTCCATCTTCCCCATCCCACCCCTCTGAGAGGTTTCCTTAATTGCTCCTCCATAGGGCCCTTTCTTCAACTAGATTTCCTCCTATTACCCATTTCTTCCTAGTTTTTGCATATTAGGGAAAGCATCTGATTTTTTATTTTCTGTAATATTTCTCTGTGTATTCCACATTGCAGGCTCTGATCCCACTCTGGAAGGCCCCAGCACCGGCCTCGCTGCTCAGCAGTCTCTGATCCCAGCCTTGCTGGCCCCAGCATCGGCCTTGCCACCAAGCAGACTCTGATCGCAGCCTCCCTGGCCCCGGTACCAGCCAAACCCCTCGACAGGCTCCAATCCCAGCCTCGGAGGCCTCAGCACCAGCCTTGCCTTACAGCAGCCTTTATTAAATCCCCATCCCATTCCCCCTCCTCGATCCCATGCTTGATTTAGTGATGGACTTTTATATATTTGTTTAAGTACATCATATGCTTTAAAGAGATTCCATCTTCCCCCATCCCACCCCTCTGAGAGGTCTCCTTAATTGCTCCTCCATAGGACCCTTTTTTCAACTAGATCCTGGTCTCGCTGGCCCTGGCCCTGGCCTCAACCCTCGGCAAGCTCTGATCCCGGCCTCGGAGGCCCCAGCACAGGTCTTGCCTATGAAAGGTTTCAATCCTGGCCACGAAGGCCCCAGCACTGGCCTTGCCTCATGGCAGGCTACTATCCTGGCCTCATTGGCCCTGGCACCAGCCTCACCCCTCCGCAGGCTCTGATCCCGGCCTTGGAGACTCCAGCGCTAGCCTTGCCTCATGGCAGGCTCCAATCCCTGCTGGGGCCATATCATGGCCCCCAGCGCAGCATAGTGGAATGCTGCAGCCAGGCACACTGAGTTCCCTGGGACTCATGGCTGGACTTTCCGTTAGCACTGCTGGGCTCCCTCCACCATGCCTGAATCTTTTTTTTTTTTTTTAACAAAATATGTTGTTAAGAGTTCCCCAGCATGCGCGGTTGAAGCAGTATTTTTTCTAATATCTTCTGGGATGTTCTTCCAAAAATCACTTTTCTTGAGTGACTGCCACCTCATTGTCATCTTGCTTCTAATTCCGCCGTTATCCACTCTCTCTCATGTATTCTAGATAGGAAGTCACAGCTGGAAATGTCTCCTTAAGTTGTCCCAATCAGATATTAAACCAAAATCTGGTGTCCAGGGCTTTTCTGAGGAATGCATGTTCTTTTCGGAGGCCGAGATTGCCACTGTGACCGCGGCTGCTGCCATCTTGCCCCAACCCTCCCAGAACTGTAATTTAACAGTACAAATATTTCAACTATTTACAGCCATGAAATTTTACTAATCACAAAACATCAAGGTAATTTCCCATGTATTACTCATTCAATAAATCAAAACTCCTAATTGAGTATATGAGTAATGACAACAAAGATGTCAGATACAACAGAGAAAGCTACTAAACTTGCGTAAAAAAGAGGGAACAAAGAGAATTTGAGATACATTTATTTAGAATCTGCTGCCACCAAATCTGTCTCTCATAGATGCTGTCACAATAAAGCCATTGGCACATGTTTTTTCCTCTAATTTGGAAAAATATTCTAGTAATAGTCATGGCCAAATAGAATGAATGTCTCAATAAAACTTGCTGACATGTGTTTTTTAAATTGAATATATATATATATATATATATATATATATATATATATATATATCTCACAGTATTTCACATGAAAAAAGAATGTTATTTCTCTCTGTTGTAATTAATTAGTGAGTTTTGGTCGTTCATATTTACTTTTTCTTCTTTGCCTTTTGGTATATTGGTGCATGCACACTCTAAATTTAGTATTCCCTTAACAGATATTTTATACCCATCATTTGAATTTGTCTCTGTAAGAGTTTTCTAGGGCTAACTTAACAAATTAATAAATATTGAGCAGTTAGCATAACAGAGCTTTATTTTCTTAAAATTCTGGGGGCTGGAAATCTCTAATCAGTGTATTGGCAGGTCTGATTTATATGGTCATCTTCTCCCTGTGTCTTCACATGGTCTTCACTCCTTGTGTTCTCCTGTCTGGTCCCTCCCCATATCTAAATTTCATCTTCTTATAAGGATGCTAGTCCAATTGGATTAGGTTCTATCCTTAAAATCTCATTTTACTTTGTTTGCCTCTGTAAAGACTCTATTTTCATCTATGATTATATTCTGATGTAATGTGATTTAGTGTCACACCATATATATCTGAGGGGAAGGGCACATTTCATTCCACAATATAGTTTCTGTTCTCCATCAATTTTTCTTTACATATATGACATCCTTCTCTCTTTCATTGCCACCTCTATAGTAAGTATGTTTTGATGAAGAGCACAGGGTTCTGTTTGATGCACTGGAATATGCTTAATGTGTTCTTCAGTGTTAGGCATTATTGGTTATTGCTAGTTATACGAACTGTTATAGATAATGCTTCTCTGAGCATCTTTGTGCATCTGGATTTTTGCTTCTCCTCAATTATTTCCTTAGGATAAATCCCCAAGAGTATGGTTACTAGGTCATTTTTATGACTTCTAATGCATTTTGCTGTATTGTTTTGAAATGGGCTATACCTATTTGTACAGCTACAATCAATATATGAGTGTATAGTATCTCTAGAATCCTGGCATTTGGAATTATGGTTTAAATTTATTAATTTAATTGGTATAGAATGTATACCATTGCTCTTTTAATTTGCAATACTACTGAGGTTACACACTTTTTCACAAATAGGCAAAATTTGTATACATTATCAGAACGTTTTTATACAAGCATTAATTTTATAGGTTAAATTAATTCAAATTAATTTTTATTATCAAAATTACTTCAGCACACTTTTGATGAATATTAGCTCTGTGCCAGGTACTGCATTGGAAGTAAAAGATACAAAGGTAAATAAGACCCTTGTTTCTAGAATAGGAGGTACATATTGGTTCTCAGTGTCCCTTAGAAATTTAAAGAAAATAGATGATTAATAAGTGTATACTACTGACACAGGTAAAATAAAATTGATCAGAAGCTTGTGTTAAGATCCCACTAGAAAGAAATAGCAAATTTGAAAGGGATATTTTAGGATAATTGAGTAGAAGATTATTAGAAAGCAAGGTAATCAATGAGGAACTTATATATGTTCCTCATGGAACATCTATTCAGAAATTGACCTGAAACAACTAACTTGGATCAAATAATGTACAGCAAAACTTAAGGTAGATGTCTTTATTGTTGCAAGTTCCCACTAAGCTTGCTTTTACTGAAAGTAGCGTTAACATTTGACAAGAAGTTGAACTAATATGAGAGAGAAATATAATCAGAGACCAGCAAGTCACAAGAGGATGTTTCTATATGTCAGACTGGAATAAATCAGATATTTTAATTACAAAGTGATGATCTCACTGAAGTTATATTAAATCATAGAGTTATTGTACTTTGTCATAGCAACTAGGCTCTGGTTCTTGGATCCTTTGGGTCATCAGAATGTCACTGTTAATGCAGGGCTCTTAGGGCATCTTGGCTTTTCTCTCTTCACTTACCAATATTTTCTTTTGCTACTGCTGTGGTCTGAATGTTGGAATTTAACTTCTAAGATGATGATTTTAAGAGGTAGGGCTTTGGAGAGCATGTTAAAACATGAAGGAAAAGCCCTTATAATTGGGCCTTTTTGTGCATTTCCATGTTAGAACAAAGAGGAAAATTTTCTTTTATGAGGAATAGGCCTTTGCCAGACACCAAATCTGACAATATTTTGATTTTTTACTTCCCAGACTTAGAACTCTGAGCAATAAATTATTGTTATTTATAAACTACCTAATTTATGTTGTTTTTGTTATAGCACTGCTAACAGACTAAGCTGGCTACCAACAAAATTTTATTATCTAACCAATTTCTGACAGGAAAATCTCTAATTTGATATAATGACTCAATGATGTTAACCAGGGTTATGTTCTCCAATTTTAATTTCATATAATCAGTTTTATTTCTTGCTCAATGAACAATAAAATCATGCTTTGCCTATGAAGGGCCTGTGAGAAGAGCAGCTTCTATCAGAAGAAAAAAGCAAGACTGAATAGAATGATGCAATGTACACAGAGTTAACTTCAAAATAATAAAACTTTATCATCTGAAACTGACCTCTCCCAAATAACACTAATCGGAATGAGTTGCTACTTCCTATAGGCTTCTATAACAGCTTTTAAAAGTTTATTGAGGCTCATCCAATATATAATATTCTATAGATTTTAAAGTACAAACATTGAATATTTTTATCTATGAGATCATTAATCAGGAAAATGAACATTTACATCCCTTCAAAGGTTTGCCTTGTTATCCTCCAGAGGTATATATGACAAAGATCCTGCCCTCAAAGGAATTTATGTGTAGTAAAAAACATGTAGCCAGGTGTGGTTGCACACGCTTGTAATCCCAGCATTCGGGAGGCTGAGACCAGAGGATCGTGGTTTGTGGACAGCCTCAGCTACTTAGTGAGGCCCTTTGCAACTCAGTGAGACCCAGTTTCAAAAAAAAAAAAAAAATAGGGCAGGGAGTGTAGCTCAGAGGAGGTTGAATGCCCCTGGGTTCCATCCCCAAACTCACAAAAAATGTGCATAACAAACTTCAGATAAGTAAAGGTATCATGAAGTAAGAACTTTCAACTGTACTGCATAAAATACATTGAAATAAATAATTTCATTCACTTGGTTTGGATCCTGTGATCACCACTGGGTCAAAAATTATAGCCAGATCTTCCCTTGTAGCACCAGGCTCAAGAGAGGAGGGGAACTAAGAATGGAACTCAGAGCCAAGGAGGAGATATGCCAGCCTCACGCCCGAGGATGCAGCAGTAGCGCCTTACTGTCAGTGGCAGCGTCGAATTCACCGGACAGCTACAGATCAACGCACTCAATAGCCCACCAGTCTCCAGAGAGGAGCGGTGGACAGCAAGCCGAGGTGAGCCACTGCGGATCAGCCAAATTCTGCAGAATTTGGCAGATTTCTCGGGGCAGGGAATGTCTAAAGCTCCCAGGGTCTGGGCTCAGCACACCCTGCAGGGACTCAGAGTGGAGCTCCAAAACAGAGAAGAAATATGCCAGCCTCACGGCCAAGGGCATAGCAGCAGCGCCATATTGCCACCGGCGGAAGCAGCAGTGAATTCACCGAGTTCACTACAGCTCCATCTGCGCACTCAACAACAGTGAGTCAAATTGCGGCCCCTAGAGGAGAAATCCCAGTACTGCACTCCCAGGGACTTGACCAGTGGGGAAGTGGCGGGAGCAGAGATATCACACCATAGGAGAACACCCAACCAGGCACCCCCCACGGTCTAAAGCAGCCTCGATTGATTCCCAGAGTCTGAGACTCTGCGATACAACCCAGTAAAGGAGTAGTGGGGACTGAGATACCACAGACTTGAGATCCAGAGCACCTTAAGTGAAGTCGTACTGACCCAAGGGAAGAACCCAGAGAAGGCACAAACTTCTGAAATCATGGGAAAGAGGAATAACAATGGAGCAATGAATGCCCACAACCCCACAACATCAGAACCTGATAAAACAGAAATTCAGAGATTTCTAGAAGATCAAATCAGGAAAATAACTGTAGAAATAATAGAGGTGTTTTAAAAAGAATTCAAAGAGAGCCAAAAAGAGATAAAGGATGCAATCACTGAAATAAAGCCCTCAATTCAAAGTACAAACAACCGATTAGACCACATGGAGAGTAGAATCTCACTCTTAGAAGATGAGCACTCCAGAAATGAATGCATAGTTTCTAATTTAGAAAAAATAAATCCAACAGCAGGAATCTGACATTGAAGAAATATGGGCCCATTTTAAGAGAGCTAAACTAAGAATAATTGGAATAGAGGAGGAAAAAAAAAGTGAAACCAAAGGGATCAACAATCTCTTCAAAGAAGTAATAGCAGAAAATGTTCCAAACATAGAGCAAGAGGTCAATACAAAGGTCCAGGAAACTTATAGAACTCCCTTTAGACAGGATAGGAGAAGAGGATCCCCACACCACATAATTGTCAAAATGACCAATGTGCAAGCCAAGCAAAGAATCTTAAAGGCAACAAAAAGAAAGGGCCAAGTGACATTCAGAGGTAAACCAATTAGAATCACTCCAGACTTCCCAAACCAAGTCATGAGAGCCAAAAAGGCTTGCAATAACATATTCCAAACTCTGAAAGAAAACAACTTCCAGCCAAAAAATTTCCTACCCAGCAAAACTTTCTATCAAATTAGATGGGGAAATAAGAAGCTTCCATGACAAACAGAAACTGAAGGAATTTATGTCTTCAAAACCAGTGCTACAGAAAATACTCAAAGAGATTAACTACAAAGAAGAAATAGGTAACACACACCAGAACCAGAGAAACAAGATTTTCCATCCAACAGACAAATAAGATTGGTTATTTGTGGAGATTCATTATTTATGTTAGTCTTTTACCTATCTCTAAATTGTATTGTTTGCTTTTATTGTTGCTAATTTTTAGGATTTCTAGTTGGAATATTAATATACCTTCAGATATAGCATTTGGAAATATTTTATTCCATTCTATCAGTAACTTTTAACTCTGTTTACATTGTCTTTGGAAATACATTTTTTTTTTTATTTTTTAGGGAGCTTGTTTACCCTTTTGTTGCCTGTGCCATTGAAATCATATCCAAGAAATCACTGACAATTTCAATCTTGTGAGGTTTTATGATCCAGATTTTCTTCTAAAAGTTTATAGTCTTAAGATTTATATTTAGGTTTTTTATCTATTTTGAGTTAATATTTGTATATGGTTTTAGGTAAGGGTCCAATTTTATTCTTTTTCATGTAATTATTATTTTTCAACAATATTTAGTTAAAATATTATTATTTCCCCCACCAAATGTTCGTGGAAACCTTGTCTAAAATAACTTGACAATATATGGAAGAATTTATCTCTAGGCTTTTATTTAACTCCACTTGTTTATATATCTGCCTTTAGAACAGTACTACACTGTTTCAATTATTGTAGTTTTATATGGTTTGAAATCAGAAAATATACATCTTCTAGTTTTGTTCTTTTTCAAGATCGTTTTGGGTATCTAGAGTCCATATTCCATATTAGGTTAGATTTTTTTCTGAAAAATAAATAAACTAATGTATGATAGTTTCACCTAAAAAAAAAGAAAAAATATTCTCTGGTAAGAAAGAAAGCAAAAAGAAATATTGAAATGTTATTTTTAAGTCATCAAAAGCTTGGTATCAGACAAATGAAACTGTTATATAGATTATCATTGTTATTTTTGGATAAATTGCTATAATACTAGATGTCAACCACTAAGCTAAGCATGGGAAGGAGGGATGGGGAGGGAATGGAGTGGGGATCAGGTAGCAGCTAACTGGGTGATGTGTGCATGTATGTCTACAAAAGTATTTTTTATCCCATTATGATGTATGAATACAGTGCAACAATAAAAATAAATAAATAAATAAAAATAAAGGTTTTACAAAATTCACTGAAAAAAAATTATAGCCAAAGAATCAGGATCCCATAGTGTAAATATGACCACTGATGGCCTACTAACCTCTCATATTGGGATATTTCTCAGAGGAAGGAGAATTATAAGCTGGGTGCCACTATAAGAAGTGTCCAGTGTATGATAAAAGAACTTAGGAGAATTAAAACCAAATTATGGACCTTGGTTCCCTTTTTTCTTGTATACCATATTTACCTTATATTGTTGAACTTTCTGTCTGATAGAAATTCTGACTGATAGTGATTTGCCTTTTTCTAGGAAATTGAATACCTGATGTTTTTGCCATCGAATTGGAATTCTAAATTAGCTGCTCTTAGTTTCTTGCTATTCATTTTAAAATTGCATACTGTAGAGTTAATGTCACAAAATTTGCATGTCTACATAATTCTAGCAATTAGTAAATACACGCATACACACAGAGCCTGTCTTCACGATTCTCTGTATACCTGTTTTTGCTTTATATACTTTATTTGGTAATTACTTATGGTCAATTTTGGATATGACATAGTGGTTCTGTGAGTGGTATATCTAATTCATACCAAATCTCCAAATAGTTCTCAGGACAAGGAACAGAGGAAGACGGTTCTGACCTGTTTCTCTTTTGGTTCTTAAACTAGATTAAAGTAAGAGAAACTAAACATACTGTGAGTAGCATGAATCAAATATTTCTAGATTTTTTTTTGTGTGTGTGTGTTACTGGGGGTGGAACCCAGGGGCTTTTCTACCTCCAGGCTATACTCCCAGACATATTTTGTATTTTTGGGGGAACAGGTTGTCACTAAGTTGCTGAGAGCCTCACTCAGTAGCCGAGGCTGGCTTCAAAACTGTGCTATCCTTTTGTCTCAGCCTCCCAAGTGCAGTGATTACAAGCATGCACCACCACACCCAGCATTTTTGGTTTTTAAATTATGAAGATTTGAGTTATCTTGTCTATGATTTTTAAGGGTGAGAGAATTTTCTAAAGGGAATAGTGACTATTATCTTTGCAGGAAAACATTGCAATACAAAGAACTTTTTTTTTACCCTCACATCAAAGCAGGAAAGGTGCTTGTTTAGTCATAGGAAGAAAATTTTTTATCTTTTGTTATAAATTTCCAGAATGGGCAGCAGAAGGTTATGAGGTATATATGTCTATTATGGAGTTCTAGAAAATGGAAAATAGCCAAGGATCCTTGTTGGATGATATTTTGTACCCAAACTGAGGAAACCAAATCATCTTTCAATCTTCTTATCTGCAACTCTAATATTCCTCTGATGACTTCTAAATTCTACTCCATAAATAGTATCACATAAAGACTTTTCTGTAAAGAGAAACTTGATAGTCTATTTATCTAGAACTTTTGTAACTTAACTATGTCTCAAGTAGACATTGACTCAATGGATGTTATTTTATTCTTTGTGCAGTGCATAAAATTAGAAGTGTTTTCAAATCTATTTTTATATCATTTATATCATTACTACTTTGAACTAATAATAGTACATCTTAGCAGCTCTCCCTCCTAATGACAGCAATAATTATTAATTACAAATATAGATTTCAACTGTAGAAATATTGGTTTAATAACTTGGAGTTTTTTTTATAGAAAGTCATAGAGTCTACAGAGGCCCTCTCTCCACTGCCCCTAGATCATAAAATGACACTAGGAAATAGTTGGAGTGTAAAGAAATGTAAATCATTCTCTGGTGAATATCAGAAATATAATTGTAGATAGGCCTTGAATGGAGTTTTTAAGACTTTCCATCAACAAATAAAAATCATAAAATAAGAGTACAAACTGTTTGACCACTTAGACAACATCTTCATAGTGTTTAAAAGAACTTGATAATCTTTAGGACCATGCCACACACCAAAGGGAAAAAATACCCAGCAACTTCTAATTAAGTGCTCTGAAAGAATGCCACTGCAATTCCTTGAGAAAGGAAACGTTAGGCTGAACTTGATTAGACCGGCATCTTCAAGGCCAGAGAAGTTATTTGGTTTCCCAACCCAGAGAGGATTACAAGAAAGCAGCAAAGTGTTTGCATTACATCCATAGCAAAGCCTCAAGTGTGGGATAAGGCTGGAGGTAACAAGTACACATTAGTGCTTTCCAGAAACAAATGGCTTCATCCAACATCACTTCCTAAGTGAAAGCCTATGTTTGCGCACTTCAGAGTGGTAAGTGGTAGGGATTCTGTCTTGACAGAGACAAAGTGTTCCTGTCCTAAAAGACGTCATTGATTAGGAGAGGGACCAGGGGCTGCCTAGTAAATAGGGTATGAAAATGGAAATTAATGAGTATTGTAGGATGAGATCTAGGAGACATTAGGATGGAGTGCATAGAATAAAAGGTACCTCACTAGGGATAGGTAGGATAAAATTGAGATGTGAATAGTTTTTGGAGTATCTGCTCTTTTGTATGCTACATAACACAATATGCCTGTGTTAGAATGACTAAGAAATATTGAATGAATTCTAATTTTTGTAATGTTCAATTCTTTTTATATGCAAGTTAAAATTATCTTTTGAAATGAACCATTGCCCAAAAAGAGAAAATTCCTCAAACTCTTTATTCAATAGGTAATGTCCTACATGAAAAAGTTGGTGTCAAGTGGAACACATTTGCTCATTCAAAAAATTACATGTTAATGCCTCAAGGAGAATTAAAAAAATAATTCATCAGACAAAACTTAGAAAATACTCTATTGGAGGCCCACTGAGCTGCCCTTGCCAAGGCGAAGGACAAGTAATTTGTTATGACTAATTGAAAAACATAAAGAACATTAATGTGAAAAATGAAAGCACAATCAATGGTATAACAGGCAGTGAAACCATTCTCATAACTGATTATTCTTCAAAGTAAGATGCTCCTTTCGTCAGTTTAGGAATCTTTTTTTTTTTTTTTTGTCTAATCTGTTTTAAAGGCCTATTAAAGTGGCAGCTCTTGAAAGGTCATGGGTGCAGCTGTTTCTATTTTATTAGTCCAGATAGTGATGCTGTGGTGTTCATAATTTGGGGAAAAATATTAAAGAAAATATTTTGAGACATGGGTGTTGGTACAGTCTTTATCTGAACACCATGATACATAATATTAAGAAAAATGATTGCATATTAATGTTTTTATTAGAAAATTAATAACAAGCCATCAGAGAACTTGAGGATGCATCTTAGCTCCCCTGTGTGATAGGTGTATGAACCTGGACAAATTGCTTAATTTCATGTGGTTTTCAGTTTCTTCATCAACTAAATGAGGATAATATCATCTCTTCTTATCCTGTCGGGTTCTGAAAACCAAATGAAAAAACATTTGTGAAAACACATTGAAGATAATAAGGATTAAAGATAAAATGATTATTAGAATTATCCTGAATAATTTCTTTGCTATTAGTTTAAGTCATATTAGCTTATCATAACTGAAAAACATATATATATGTTTTTATATACATTACATTTTTATATACATTTTATATACATTAAAACATATATATATGTTTTATATATACATTATTGATTTAACAGTGTACTTACCTTTCTCTGTGCAGCTATGCAGTGACCAACTACTTTAAAATCTATAAGGTGGCACTCTAGCATGCTAAGAGCAAGGGACTGTGGGTTGGAAAACCAATATTTAGATCCTGAATCCACTATTTGATAGCTCTTTGATCCACAGCAAGAGACTTAAAATCTCTGAACCTGAGCTTCCCTATCAGTTAAACAGATGACCATAGAAACTAACACATTTAGGGACATTGTGAGAATTAATTAATGTATGTAAAGAACCTGAGCCCTTTGGTTCTCAATAATCATTAACTGTTTTTTTTTTTTTGTTGTTGTTGTTGTTCATTAGCACCTAACAGCTAGGAGGGAAGGGAAAGTGGGAGCTTGTTTTAGGTGATAACCATCACCAAACTCTGTAAAGTTAAATGTAATGGGGCTTCAAGGAGCAATAGAAAGTGACACAAAGTTTAGGTCTGGCATCATAGGGTCTTGTTTCAGATCCCAACTCTTCCAGCTCTATATGACCTCAGATATGCTAGTTATGTTTCACTTTGTATCACGGGGATCAAATTAATTGCTATTTAACAGGGTTGTTTTTAAAGGATTAATGATATAGCACATATGAAATGGAGAGAAAGATTCTCCTAATCAAATGTGTTCCTATTATAATTACTATCTTAAGTAATCTCCTGCCCTTTCATTCTCTTTTGTCCCTGGGAAGAACTGTGAAGTCCCAGTCAGCCTCATGAATTGAGCCCCACTGTGTTGGAATTACTACAATGGTATAAGTAAATGTGTGTTCTCTTTTGTACTATCTTTGGTGGTTAAACCTGCTTACAAGTCGAAGGTGTCAGACATATATGATTAATTCCTCAAAGGTGCCAAAGAAATTGTGTGTGGGGAGGGAGATGGTGGTTTTATTATTTGATTTCAATTAGCTGATAGCCATACAGAAAAAAAGACAAAACAACTTTTGCCTTCTGCCATACATAAAAATCAGCTCAAAATAGCTAACAAATGTAAATGGATTCTAAATGGGCCTAAATGTAAAACTCTAAACTCTGAAACATCTGGAAGAAAGAATAAAAGAAAATTTTTATGACTTTGGGGTACACAAAAGTTTTCCAACTAGAACATAATGAGAACAAATGTTTAATAAACAATAAGTTTGACATTGTCAAAAAGTTGCTTTTGAAAGCTATTGTTAAAGAAATGAAAAGACTTGGACTGGCAAAATATATTTATAGAATTATATCAGAGCATCCCAAACATAGAAATAATTCTTTCAATTCATTAAAAAGAAAACAGCAATCTAATAAAATTGGGCAAAGATTTGAACCAAAATTTCACAAGTGAAAAAATTACTGCAATGTGGGATGAACCTCAGTGAGACATCACTACAATACATCAAGAGAGGGCTGCCCTGTTTCATTGAAACACCCTTTCCCATATGTGTCTTTATTTGATCTTTTTCATTTTCTTTTCTTTATCTCATTGTCCCATAGTAAAAAAAAAAAAATTTAAACCCTCCATAGAGCATTCAAGTCCAGTATTCATTATTTGTTCCCAGGTCATATAGTCAATTCTAGGCAGAACCAAAAGACACTGCCAGGTTTTCTAGCTCCCTGAGCACAAACTCTTTCATTTTACCATACAAACTGATCAATAAGGGAGTGGGTATTGGTGTTTGTGGGGCCAGATGATTTCTTTTTCTTTCTACCTTCAGATGAAAGTTATGTAATGCTTGAAACCTTGAAGCCCAGAAGATGTAGAGCTGCACTTATGTTTGATAATTTTTTTCAAAGTACAGCCTGGCTCATAACTGTAATCATGGCACTTGAAGGTATGGCACTTGAAGGTATGAAACAGGAGGTTTGTAGGTTTGAGGCCAGCCTTAACAACTTAGCAAGATCCTCAGCAATTTATCAAGATCCTGCTTCAAAATTTTAAAAAATTGTCTGAGGATGTAGCTCAAAGGTAAAATACTCCTAGGTTCAATTCCCATTACAGAGAGAGAGAGAGAGAGAGAGAGAGAGAGAGAGAGAGAGAGAGAGAGAGAGATTATGCTTTGGACAAAGTATGGGTAATCAGCAATGGCCTTTGGCTACCAGAATCAAGGCACAAATTGATATTGCTGATGCTTTCCAGCTGATACTCATGGGTATTAAGGTCTTGTCAAATTCCTCCTTTTGCCAGTCTGAAAAAAAAAAAGTCTCCTAGGAATTATCCAGAATCATTTGACACTGTGTGAATGTAGAAGTCATATCCCTCTCTGGAACTCTGTTTCATCCTTGATAAAACTGGGGATTGAACAAGTTGATCTCTGAGAGCCCTTCAGCTTTAACATTTTCTACATTAGCTAATCCCCTAATCATAATCTACTTTAACAATGAAATGCTGCCAAAATATATTTCAATAATTTTGTTGCAGTCTCTAGTATTCCTCTGCCTTGTTTATTCCTTAGAGCTACCTTGCTGATATGAGCTTGCAAGGCTATGGCTCTGTGCATAATTTGCCTGCTTATGGTCTTGCTGTTCCCTCTGGATGGTGTCTTGTTTGAAAGGTAAAGGCGAAAGTATTCAGTGTAAGAGCAGAGCCACCGATCCATCCCTGTCTGTCACTAAAGCTATGCATTTCTCTCGACTCTAATTCTCTGCCCTTCTAGTTTGTTTCCTTGCTACATTTTGGTTTGATGATTACATCTGCAATAGCAGGCACAGATGTTTTTCTCACTCGATTGTATGGTTAATGGTGAAATGGATTTCTCAAGCAGATGCTTGCATGTGGGTGCTATCTTTTTCTCTCTTGACACATTTTCTACACAAACAGCAGATTGTGTGTCTGGTGTGCTTTGAGCCTAGCAAGAGAAGAATTCAAGCTAAATAACAGTGGGCTGATTTTCAAGCTTAAAAAAAATGATGCAGGCACTAAACTTGACAAACCCTTCAAAGCACTCCTGCAGCTCTGACAGAAACTTTCATTTTCAGCCATTGCTAGCTTTTCTTGAGGAGACTAAGAGGAAGCATATATATTTTCAAGGGCTACTATAGGAAGGGAAATGATATCAGAATAGAATTTTACAAAAGCTGGACTCAGTTGTGTCATTCGGGGTTCTGATACTCGAGACATGTAATTTAGACTTTTTTTCTATGTCTGTGAGATGAGGTAATAATACAAACCTGGTGAAGATCATTGAGTTAATTGCTAAGTTACAGAGATCTCTACTTTAGTCTAATCATGTCTACTACTAGGCATATATGACTAATTGGATTTGACAGGCCAAAATCTATTTACATGAGAGACCGAGAAGCCTCTAGGGAGATAGGTAGAACTGTGCAATGATTAGGAGCTTGGTGTGTAGCCCAGAGTTTTTCAACCTTGAAAATATTTTTTTTTTTTATCTCATGAGATAATTGTTGATTTTGAAATGCTTTGGCTGTTCTGTGCATTGGAGGATATTTAGCAGCATTCCTAGTCTCACCCACTAGATGTCAGTGGTGCAACCCTCTAGTTGTTTCAACTAAAAATGTCTCAGGGCATTGTCAAATGTGCTTGGGGGAAGGGTGGTAAGAAATATGTTGTGGTTGGGAAGTGCTACTGTAGAGACCTTAAACCTTGGCTTGAATTTCTATCTCTACTGCTTACCTAGGTGGAAGCTAGTACCCGTGTATCAATTTGTTCTGTAAAATGAGGATCCTAGCTACTTTGCAGAAAAAAAAAATTGCTGAGAATTTCAATGATAGATGTGTATAAACTTTGGTAGATAGTAACATGCCATCTCCCTGACAACATATAACCATTGCTTATTCATTTAGCCATGTCTGAAATCACTCTTTCTCCCATGCCATCCCTGTCTAATTAGCTCTAACAGTCTTCAGAGCTCTGATCTTGCACCATTTTGGCAAGAAAAAATCCCATTATCATACAGATTTTATCAAAGTCTAAAGGCCTCATATCACTTAATTTATACCATACTCTTGGGTGGTCATTTCACTGATAGGTATTGGGATACTTGATTGTAAGCTTCTGAGAGCAGCTGCTATGTCCCTCTCATTCGTTATTGCATTGCCAAAGGCAGGAAAATGCTTGAAACAGAATATTAATTCAGTAAAAAACATACTGAAGGAAATAAAATGGAATAAACTAAAAGCTTGAGAAAAAGCCAAAATATCATTATGATTTAATTCTTCTAAGGAAGATATATAGGCATACATAAGCTCAGTAAAAAAAAAAAAAAAAAAAAAAAAAAAAAATTCAGTGCAGCTGAAGTCCTGGTAGATTTTATGACAACTTGTCACTAAAAACTTTCCAGCCTGGTCTACATAGACTTTGTGGCAGTTGACTGACTCAGTAAATGGCTCCCTTTTTTACCTCATGAGTTTGGAAACAGCACAGTCAGGCAGATAAAGATCAATAGCGGCATTTTTACTACTAAAAGTAGGTTAGTTTAGAGAATATGTTTTAGATGTGCATCACAAATGAAGTCCACCTAAGAATTACCTAGACTTACCTACTTTAGTGGGGACCTGCACCTGTGAAACTCATGGTTTGCATAACTAAGACTATGTGTGTTCTCTTTGGAGACCTGGCCCAAAGGAAGAAGAAACAAGCATTGAAGTGAGTGAATACTTGCCTCCTCCTGTTAAGACAGACCAGGATTGCTACTCTAGTGTAAATTTCTCTATTTAGAGAAATATGGCATCAAGCAAAGGGATCTCCATTCCTGCCAATAGATTTAAGTCCAAAGCAAACTGAGTCCTGGGAGTAAATTTCATTTAACAGATTGATGAACCTATAATTTATCAGGCCCTAAGAGTACAGCTCTGAGATTTTGATTATGGTACCAATGGGTAGAGAAGATCTCTCCCACTTTCCCAAAGAATTCTAAAATTTTACCCCCCTGAGGGCTCCAGTACATCAATATAAGCTGAAATTTTGGGTGGAATGGCAGTTCCCATGGGAATGGCAGGGAAGACAATCCCAAGTGGGCATGCAAAGTAGATGAAGCAATTATCAATGCAAAGATTCCATATCAGAAAAGGTTATGCATAGTAGGCTATTTCCAGGGGCTAGAAACAGACGGACCAATAAAACAATGTACATACTCTTATTTTATACTATGATCTATACAAACCAGGGCAATTTGTATATAAGTAGAAACCTTTGTAAACTGAAAGTCCATCCAAACTTAGTGTTATTAAATGTTCCCTTTTTGTGATTTTGTTTGTTACATCTCTAAACTGTGTTTTAAGAAGCTCAAGTGTTCGTGATATTTTGGCTCTTATTTTCTGTGGAATGGCTACTTTTTAGAATCAAAACACATGGATGAGTTAATATGGTGATCTGAGAACAAAATAGAACAATCTATATTGGTACCTCTGCAATGAAGACTTGATTCTACTAAATAGATTAATTAAATTGTTTAGTAGTTCATTTATTAATCAAACTTTGACTTATTACTTAGAATGTGAGAGGCTTGCTCTCTCTCATTTAAATTGGTTATAATACTGGACTCTCCTTTATTCATTACTTGAGTGAGAAATCCAGGTTTCAGTTGTGTTTTTCCTTAATAAAACTTCTCATTACCTTAAATATTTTTGTGGTGTGAGGGATTCAACCCAGGAGCTTTCTACCTTCAAGCTACATGCCAAGCCCTACTTTTTTAGTTGGAAACAGGTTCTTACTATGTTGCTAAAGTCCTCAGTAAGTTGCTTAGGATGGCTTTGAACCTGAAATCCCCCTTTCTTAGCCTCCCATGTACTGAAATTATAAGCATGAGCTATCATGTCTGGCTTATCATTCCCTTTACACAATACAGTGTATTTCTCTGTGTATGTGCTGTCTTCTGCTGCCAGTGCTGGAGACTTGCTCTTGTAAGTTTCTGCATCTCTAGAATCTATCACAGTAGAAGAGCACAAACATAATTGGTTGAATGACTAGTGAATATTTAAAAAATACCATTTGCCAGACTATTTCCTGTTTGAATGTCTGATAGGTACCTTAACCTTACATGTGAAACTGAATCCTTGATCCTCACTTTATCTCCATTCCACCAGCGACAAATGAACTATTCTTTGTGTTCTTCGTTCTGGTAAATGACACCTCCATTCTTCAAATTCCTTTCACCCACAAAACTAGTTATCCTTAACTCTTCCCTGTTACAAATGCCTCATTTCCTATTTTAAGAAAGTTATGTTCCCTTTATATTCAAAATATACCCAGAATATCACCATTTCTAAGCATCTTCCCTGTCACCAACTTAAAGTCATTATCATCTCTTGCCCAGGAAATTTCAGCCACCATTACAAGCTAGTTCTGTTTTTCATACTACATATTTACTTTCTAAGCTTGTGTTTTTCTGGGTTTTTTTTATCTTTTTAATACTGTAACATTAAACCTAGGGAAGCACTTTACCAGTGAGCTACATTCCAGCCCAATACATTTACTTTTTAAAACATAAAAATGACCACATGATATCTCTACTTAAATGTTCTGAAAATTTCCCAGACTACCATATTTAAAGTATCACTCCTGCACAGTATTCTTTTATGCTCCTCAAATTATCATAACTTGTATTGCATAGCACTTGATATATATTATTTGCTTGGTTATCTATTGCTACCCAGTGGAATACAAACTCCAAATGGTCTTTGTATTTTTGTAATTATCCTCCATGCTAGCACAAATATATAGCAACAAGGACAATTGATGTTTTTCACATTTGTAAGTATTTGCGTGAATGTGAGGCTATATAACTGTGAGATTATTTGTGAATACATGTAGGATGTATGTGTTCACGTGAAAATGAGAGTGTGTGAGTATGAATGTTTTAGCATTACAAAGCACATAAGAGTATTTGTGAGCAACTGTTTAAACATGGGAATGTGTGTGAATTAATATGTAAAACTTGTGAAGACATGTTTTTTTTTTTGTGTGTGTGTGGTACTGGAGGTGGAACCTAGGGGCTTTTCTACCTCTAGACTATTCTCTCAGACCTCTTTTTATATTCTATTTGAAAACAGGGTCTCAATAAATTGCTGAAAGCCTCACTAAGTAGCTGAGACTGGCTTTGAATCTGTGCAATCATTCTGTATCAGCCTCCCAAGTGCTGGGTTTATAAGCGTGTGCCACCACACTGAGCAAGACATGTATGATTTAATGTGAAAGTTCATGTTCCTGAAAGTTTGTTTGTAGGTCTGTTTAAGAAGTGTTAGTGTGATGTGTGTGTGTGTGTGTGTGTGTGTGTGTGTGTGTGTGTTTGTGTACAGAGAGAGTATAAGAGTGTTTATGATTGTGTATGAGTGTTTACAAGTGTAGGTACGTGTATGTGGAATTTTAGCTCTGAATTCATCTCAGATCCTCATATGTTAATCACATACTTAGTCACTGGGAAAGAAATTTAGTATCATATTTCAGAGCATGCTACTTTCCTTGTTCTCCATCTCAGAAAAAGTATCATCAGTCCTGTATCCATCCAAGCCAGAGATAATGAAACTCATGCTTATGTCAGTTTCTTTCTTGAAGCCACGCATCATCAAAGTTCAAATCAATCTCAATTTTTCTATTTCTACTAAAAAGTTTTCAGTCAAAGTTCTCATCTTCTGTCATCCACAAAAGCTTCCTGCTAGTTTCAGTTGTTCTAGTCTTGAGACACTTGATAAACTCATTTCAGAACAACTCATGTAAGTGCTTGAATTTTAGATAAAGGCTCAATAAATATTTTTCAATGATGCTGCGGTGATCCTAGTGCTAGTTGGAAGGTTAAATGAGGTTGAACATACTCTCAGGCAATTTCTATCACTTGAAAATCTATGATTCTTTTATCTGATTTTATCTAAAACTATCCCTTCAAACAGGTCTATCATCAACATAATTTTGGTAACCACTTAATCTAATTTATTCATTAGCACTGACCAGATTAATAAATGGGGCTAATTTAGTGGACTTTAGTGGGCACCAGAAACCTCTGCCAAATCCCTTTTCAGTCAGAGACATAGTACTAGGAAGAAAAATTGGCAGCATTCATTAGCTTTAGTTTTTCTATACTAGTTTGGAATGTTAGGCATTTAATCTTGTGCTTAAATCTTAGGGTTATTAGCTTTTTAACTGAAATTTTTTACTCAGCCGTGCCTCACGATATCCATTTTAGACAACAAGAAAATTTCCTCCTTAACAGATATTCAGTCACTCCACTCATTCTATATATAATTATTAAATTTACAATGACTTTTATTTAGTTTTGTCAAGGTTCTAGGCACTGTAGAAAAATATTTTGAATAATATCATTTAGACTTCAAAATGGCTCTATTGCTATGCATAGGAGGGATGTGTTCCAAAATTATTAAGTAATGTGTCCAGATTCACACAGTAAGCAACACAGTTGGGATTTGAATGTATGGCTGTCTGGCTCCAAAGCACATGATATAATAAAATTCCATAACTCCCCTATATAATAATGTCAAATGACGTACTACCATATATGTTCTGAAGAATAAAAGTCATACTTTTTAGCTCAGCATCCAGAGTTAAACATTGTCTGGCCTTCTGTCATTTCTGGAATTCATCTCTTAAAACTACCTCCCTTTATCATTTGTTTTCCTCTATTGCTAGAACATCTCAAGTCCATCCATTGTGGCTAAAACTATCTTTTCTATCTGAAAAACTCTTCATATAGTTCTTTCCATGGCTGACCCCTAATCATACAGGTCTTTCTTCATTTTTCACCACTGCAGAGTGGCATTCGTGACCACAATTATCATCAAACTTCAAATCAATCTCGATTTTTCTATTTCTACTAAAAAGTTTTCAGTCAAAGTTCTCATCTTCTATCATCCACAAAAGCTTCCTGCTAGTTTCAGTTGTTCTAGTTGTTCAGTTGTTCTAGTTTTTATCATAAATCTATATTTTATTCATATCATTTTATCAGTATCTTAAATTTACTTGCCTTTCCCCCGTAGAATGAAATACACTTGAGATCAAAGCCTTTGTCTTTCTTTTCACTGCACTGCCTAGATCAGTGACTTGACATTTAGTATGTGAGTTGAATGAACAAAATCTAAAGTAACTTGGGACTTAAAGAAAGCCTTTATTAGGAGTTTTTTTTTCCCTTATACACGTTGGAAAATATTTAGGTCGGTTCAGTGTATACTGAGGATATACTTGAGAATTCTGGGTATGATACAACTCCTGGTATGATACAATTTCCGTTATCTATATTATTCACCATTGTGTGTTTCTTTTTTTGCAGTACTATTGTGTGTTCTTGTTTTCTGAGCACCTGGCTGATAGTAGGTGCTCAGTAAAGATTTACTGAGTAAATAATTTGTGCCTGACATAAAGTATAAATAAAATATATTTGGAGAAATTAAGAACTTAAGACTAATTATAGATACCTTGGTAAATAGTTTGCATCCTTACTTTCCTCTCCCCATGTTCCACATTTTTTCTCCCTTCAATAAATAATATTAGTTCAGAGGATGATCAAGATGGTGGAGTAAGACTCCAAGTTCCAGATACACTGCAGTTTGGATTTGGAAGCAACTTGAGAACAGCTGTGCAATGAGGTGGGTGACAGAGGGAATACACAGAGATTCAATATTAGAATGACAGAGATTTTGGAAAGACTTAGAGAGATGCTAGTTACAGAAAAGAGATTGAGACACAGTTCTGAACCTGCCTCTGAACCACATGTGCAGCACAGTGGGGAAAGTGAGGAAAACTAAACTGGACAAATTGCATTTAAAACAGTGGTAGAAGAAAAAAAAATCATACTGAATTTAGGTGATACCGAAACTGCAGAACAGGCTGAGAAGTGAGAAGTGCCTTGTTTCTCCTAACTAGTGGCAAGCTACAACGGGAAGCCATTGTAAAATTGCACATAAGTTTACAGCTTTGGGAACAACAAATTCCTGCACCTTCATCTCCTTTCAAGATGGCAGCAAATACTGTCATGTGGGAATGCTTTAGAAGTAAGACATTTAAATAACATACGCAGTGAGAATGCTTCCAGGGAAGGCCACTGAGAGCTACTTGGGTAGAGATGGGAGAGAAGTAGGCAGGGGTGCAATCAAGAAACCTGGAAAGTAGCACATTTTTATTGGTGCACTGTAATTATACAGCATAGTGAAGTTCAGAGTGACAAATATATGCATGTATGTAGCATTTATTGGAAGTTTCCCTCAGGTTCCCACCCTGATTTCCTCCATAGATAGTCTTTACAGTGATACAAGTAACTTATGTATGAACATAACGTTATTTGAATAGTTGCCATCATCAACTCTTTTCTTTCTTCTCCCCTTTTTAACCTCTCTCTTCTGATCCCATCCCCCATTCTACTAGTATGTATCCTCGTTTATCTGAGGTCTTCAGAATGGATAAATTAAATGTGGTACATATATGCAATGGTGTTTTCTTCAGCCATAAAGAAAAGTGAAACTTAGTCTTTAGTAGGAAAATGAGTGAAATTGGAGAGGACAGTGTTAAGCAAAATAAGCTGGACTCAAAATCAAGTATCAAATATTTTTCTCTCATATGTGGAAGCAAGCAGAATAAAAATCTTTTTAAAAGGACTCATGAAAGTAAAAGGGATCTCATTAGGGTAGAGGAAGGAGATGGAAGATGGTAGGGGAAACGGAAATGAAAGTATTAGGAAGTGGAATTGATCAAATTATATTGTATGCATGTGTGAATATGCTACGGTGAAACCCACTTTCTGTGTAGTTTATTTGTACTAATAAAATATTTGTTTGTTACTTCTACCAATATACATTGAGAAGCTATTACCAGTGATACTGTATTATAAATGAATATCATAACTAATTTGTTGAAAGCATTACTAAACAAAACTTTTTAAATAGGTTGTTTCATCTTATACCTTTGTTAGCAGCTGGGCAGTAGGAAAATTGATTAAAATATCAGAAGCATACTATACCATGCAGTGACATAATTTTTTGTTCCACATCTAAAGATTTATGCATAGGGAGAAAAATAAAGAGATGAAATTGTATAAAATGTCTAATGCTACTATACACTGAACAACTTTTTTTGTCTAATCTTAATAATGCTCATGTCTACTGCTGAGATTTTAAGACAGTGTATCTATGAAGGTAACAAAAGTATTAGATGTCTTAGTTAAATACGTGATTTTTCTCTTATGAAAGTCTGATGGCATTATTTGGATGCATGCTTTTAGAATAAAACATCAAAGGTCAATTATCTTGGCACAAAAGATAATTGATTTAATTGTTTATGAACAATGAAGGGCATCTGTGCTGTCTAGGACACTGATAATACATCTAATGAATATCTGTGAACATATATATCAATTTATACCAGTGATATATTCCTATAAGTGAATATCTGTGAACATATATATCAATTTATACCAGTGATATATTCCTATAAGTGAAAGCTGCATTTGACTGCATACACTCTTCACTATGTGCATGTATGTTTATATCACTTTAAGTATCACTATGATGTACAATTACAATATACCAGTAAAAGTATTAAACTGTATGCACTCATAGTCGGGCATGGTGGCACATACTTGTATTCCCAGTACTTGAGAAGATCACAGGTTCTCAGCCATCCTCAACTACTAATGAGGCCCTCCACAACTTAGTGAGATTCTGTTTCAAAATTAAGAATAAAATATACAGCTGGGAGTGTAGCTCAGAGATAGAATGACTCTGGGTTCAATTCCCATTATAAAAAGAAAAAAGAAAAAGAAAAAAAAACATATTCACTCTTAAAATTTCTATATTTACTATCAAATTACTCTCTTAATGATTAGAGCAAATTCATATTCCTACAAAACATGTTTGAATATTGTCATTTTCCTCTAATCTCCCTAGCAATACTAAGATTGTATGTATTCTCGTAGTTATTTTTAAAAATTCAGGCAGTAATGTCTTTCCAGCTTATGCCTGTTTTAAATTGTATTATACTATAATAAATTTCCAGCTGCTGACTTACAGAATTTTAAAATCTTTTCTCCCAGATTTATTTTTAGAATGTTATTGCTGCAGTGTAATCATACATTATAGTAAGCTTCAAAATGGTACAGTTTTTTGGTGTTTTTTTTTTTCCTTCACATCCCACCCTACCCCCATCCCCAGTACATTCTGGTGAGTTAGGTAATGATACTTTCATATATAAACATAGTATTAATAACTTTTTCCACAAACCTCCATTTCCCCTTTCCATGATCCCCTTCTACTCTTATACTGATCTCTTTCCTTGCTTTTTCTCTTTCATTGTCTTCATGAAGTCCCTTTTCTTTCCAAATTTCTATCTAGGTTCTATATATGAAGGAAAACATATAATTCTTAACTCTCTGTGACTGATAAATTTCACTAGAACATATTCTAGTTCAACCTATTTTCCTTCATATAAAAATGTGGCATATGTATACAATGGAATTTTACTCATCCAATTTTTTCACTTGAATTTTATATAATCTTTTGATGTATAGAAAAAATTAATATTGCTGTGGCAGAAATAATAAAATTTTTAATCCTTTCTGGATTTTTATCTTGCTAGGAAATGTTTGCCTATACTGAATGTTCAAAATATTATATCCCAGATTTCCTCTCAGTATATCCACCTCTTATTGTATCACATTTAATAATTCCACAATGTTTGACGGTAAGAGTCTAAATTTATTTTCTTTCAGGAGTACATTCAGTGGGCCTAATTATAAGCATTAAATAATCTTTCACGATTTCACCTCTTGGCTGCTATTTTATTTTCATTTATTTATTTTCAGAGGCATTCTACCTCTGAAAGATGTCCCGAGTCCTATTTTATTTTTTATTTGGAAAAAGGATCTTAAGGCCTCACAACATTACTGAGGCTGGCCACAAACCTGTGATCCTCCTGTCACAGCCTCTCAAATACTAGAATTACAGGCATCCACCAACAGACCCAAATTTACTGCCACTTTCATATGTCTCATCTCTGAATATATTTGAATGCCTCTTTCATGTTTCATTCATTCATTGGTCTATTCTTTGTCAGTACCACAAATCTTTCATTATAGTGTCAAATCCCTTTAGAGTAAATGTCTCCAAAAGTTTTCTTGTATATTTCTTCTGTTATATAACTCAATTCATTTTTATAATTACAAAGATATCACTTTGGTTTTGATGTGTTATTAACATATTTTCAAAACCAAAGTGATATCTTAAGTACCTCTATTGCTAATTATTGTCATTATAAACTCTAACTAAGTAAATACATCTTAACTCTCTAATTTTAAAGTTTGCTATTCATGTGGGAAAATGAGCTTGATTGCAAATGAAAATATGCAACCTGTAAAGCCAAATCTTAGTATTTCATTTTCAGGTACTTTCTCTACAAGATGAACAGTCATATTTACTTCAGTGTCAATTGTTTTACAAAACATTTGTCTTAATCTTTTAGGTGGTCTGCAATGCCCTCCAAAAATATTTTCTTGTAAGCTGACTGGTCCCATTTTACCTGATGCCATATACTTTAATTTTCAAAATCTAATTCAAACTATGAGAAAATTAATATTTAGGAATATATTGCATTTTTATACTATCGTCTAACTTTTCTAAGACTATGGTGTTTCAATTTATGAATTTTGATCCTTTTATATTGTTTCAATATGTTTTCATATAAGTTCTCATTGTAACATTCATTCTTTACTGTTTTACATTTTTGTGGAAATTATTAATGAACTTTTCTTTCTGTTTCAATTCTAATTTTATATTTTTAATACAATACAAATCTCATCGTGTTTTCTTTCAACTTACTAAATGTTCTTATCCTAATAGTTTTTTTCTTGGTTGTTTTGGATTATTTTGGTATACAATCACAATATCTTTAAACAGTTTAAAATTTATTACATATTCTAGAATGCATATGACAAATGTAACTTTTCTTATTAAATTAGATACCAATATAGTCAGTAATTACAAATAGAGGAAAATATTTTATATAAAAATAAACTAATTCACCTAGAATCCAATAGTTACAGAGAAAATATGAATACTATGCAGCCAATAATAATGACATATTTAGGAATTATTTAATGGAGTTAGAAATGCTCCTCACAACATCAAGAGATGTTGAATGAATGTGTCACTTTGAATCTCAGTATAAATTATAATTATATTGCACCAAGAAAATTCTAAAAACATATTTTTGTGTCCAGGAATAAAAGACACAGAATTATTTTTGAAATATACTATCGTTTTTACAACACTTATGTACACAAACATACACACATGTAAACAAAAACACGAACATGCATTCAAAGTTTTAAAACGGCTGACTTAAACATGCCACAACAGATGAACTATTATCACTGAATGGTAGAATTTTCCTTTTCCTTATATTTTAGATAGTATTCAAAATTATTTTTATACTTTTATTGGTGCACTGTATATATTGTAATAAGGTTCAGAATGATAGAAACATACATGCACAAAACATTTGGAATCTTTCTCTCTGGATCAACCCCTCTCTTCTATACATATTTTTGAGATTAGTGCTGATAATTTTGCATATGTAGGTAATATTATTTGAACTGCTTCCTTCACCGGGCGTGGTGGCGCACGCTTGTAATCCCCGCACTTGGGAGGTAGAGACAGGAGGATTGCGCAGGTTTGAAGCCAGCCGCGCTGGCTTAAGAGACCCTGTTTCAACAACAACAACAAAAAAGCATAAAATAGGTCTGGGAGTGTATCCCAGAGGTAAAAGGGCTTCCAGAAACCCCAGTACCACCAAAAATAAATAAATAAACAAACTGTTTCCTTCATTCATTAATTCTCCTCCCAAGCCCCTGAACACATCTCCCTCTCTATCTCATCCCACTATTTTATTGGAGTCTCTCTTCATTAATCTAAAGTTTGTTTGTTTGTTTGTTTGTTTCACAATTTCTCTTTAGTTTCCACATATGAGAGAAAATGTACAATCCTTGTATTTCTGAGACTGGATAATCTCACTTAGCATAATATTATCTAATTCTGTGCATTTTCTTTTAAATGGCCTAATTTTGTTCTTTTTGGCAGAATAATATTCCATTGTGTGAATATACTTAATTTCTCTATATATTCATCTGTTGGTGGACACCTAGGCAGATTCCATCATTTTGCTATTGTGAATTATGCTGCTATAAACATGGATATGCAAGCCCAATAAAAAGTGGGCAATTGAACTGAATAACTACTTCTCAAAAGAAGAAATACATCCGAAATATACCCCAACCCTATTTTTTATTCTTTATTTATTTAAAAGTTTTTTAAATTTTTATGTGGATCATATTTAAAATGCCATATATTTACACAGTGCTTGGTACTCTCCCCTCTATGGTTTCTCTTTCCCCTCCCAACAATGAGCGTCCAGGTTTACCATGCTACATTCATACTAATGCACATATTCGATTGTAGCTCCTATGTTAATCAACCTCAGCCTTTTTCCTTTCCTACCTTTACTTTCTAGCTTTGATGAGGATTCCCCTCCATTATCTGGAGTCCCTCTGTTATCCCTAATACTCCCTAGTTTGGGCATATTAGAGAAAACATATGTCCGTACTCATTCTGTGCTTGGCTGGTCTCACTTAACATAATGTTCTCCAGGTCTTTCCATCTTCTTGTGAATAACATGATTTTATTCCTCTTTATTGCTGAGTAGAATTCCATTGTGTGTATTTCCCATAATTTTGCAATCCATTCATCTGTTGATGGACACCTAGGTTGGTTCCATATTTAGCTATTATAAATTGTGCTGCTATGAACATGGGTATGTATTTGTTACTGTAGTTATCTGATTTGAACCATTTTGGAAAGATACCCAGGAGTGGTATAGCCGTATCATATGGTGGATCCATTCTCAATTTTCTAAGGAATCTTCACACTGATCTCCATAGCGGTTGAACTAGCTTGCACTCCTATCAATAGTGTGAAAGAGTTCCTCTTTCCCCACATCCTTGCCAGCATTTATTGATATTTGATTTTTTATGCTTTTCACTCTGACTGGGGTTAGATGAATCTCATTGTAGTTTTGATTCGCATCTCCCTGATGGCTAATGATGTTGAACATTTTTTCATGTATCTATTAGCCATTTGTATCTTTTCTTTTGTAAGGTATCTGTTCAGTTCAGTTGCCTATTTCTTGATTGGGTTGTTTTGCTAGTGTAGAGTCTTTTGAGCTCTTTGTATATTCTATATATTAGCCCTCTATCAGAGTGCTGGATGGTAAGGATCTTCTCCCATTCTACAGGCTTTCTCTTTAGGTTCTTGATGGTTTCCTTTGATGAGCAGAAACTTTTTATTTTGATGCCATCCCACTTGTTAATTCTTGCTTTAATTTTCTGCACTTTGGAGGTCTTGTTGAGAAAGTTACTGCCTGTGCCTATATGTTGTAGTGTTAAGCCTATTCCCTCCTCTAATAGCATCATCATCTCTGGTCTAATTTCCAAGTCTTTGATCCATCTCGAGTTGATTCCTGTGCAAGGTGAGTGGTAAGGATTTAGTTCTATCTTTCTACAAACAGGGTCTCACTGAGTTGCAAAGGGTCTCACTAAGTAGCTGAGGCTGTCAGCAAACCACAATCCTGTCTCAGACTTCTAAATGCTGAGATTGCAAAATACAGCAAAAACGAAGAAATACAAGTGGCCAATAAATATATGAACAAATATTCAACATCATTTGCAGTCAGGGAAATGCAAATCAAATCTTCACTGTGATTTCACTTAATTCTGGTTAGAATAGTAATAATCAAGAATACAAAAAAATATAAATGCTGGTGAGGCTGTGGGGGAATACATTCCTGTACTCTCTTAGTAAATGTGTAGGTAGTAAATTAGTGATGCAACTATGGAGATCAGTATGGAGGTTCCTTCGAAGACTGGAAATAGAACTACCATGTGACCCAGGTTTCAAATTTCTACGATCTAAGTATTTGCTCATTATTAGAAAAATACATATGTGCTATTACATGCAAAATAGAGAATTTTAAGAGAAATGTTGTCTGCTAGTGGGGGAGGGATCCTTATTGTTCAGCAAACTCTGGCCATTAAGTTACAAAATATTAATTGCAGATTTTTAACTTAAGGATTGCTCAACATCCTGCTTGAATATTTCTAAGACTGTAGCGGCAATCCTTGCAGATTTGTGAACACTGGCCCTGCAACTCTCTTTAGCACAAACCAGTTCTGTCAGTACCATCTGCCAAATGTATTTTCTACAAGATGTATTTGCAAAACGGATACCTATTTGGACACAGGTAGGGGGAGAAATCATTTCTGCTGAGGGCTGCCTAGAACACTTTGTTACTTAGAGTCCCTTTCCTTCCATAGATCCATTTCTGCTTTCCCCATCATCAGTCATCTCCTTAGCTGACATAGTTACAGTTAAAACTTTTCCCTTTGAAGGTGTACAGGTGTTTTACTTCATTTCATGCAGATTATAAAAGTGGTTGTAACTGTTGTACTCCATTATAATTAAAGAACTTTCAGTCAGCCATTGCTCACTCTTCCTAGAAAGGTTGTATTTAGGGAAGATGTTCACCTGAATTTGCTATTAGCTGTGACTTTGTCAGTCTAAACCACATCTTAAATCCTAGGATCGAGGTTCCTTAGGCTTTGTTGTCTGTGGCCTTTGATTTCTTTCCTTCCAGGTAGGAGTAGAATGGGAGGCGTGGAGGTTAAAGAAACCATATAGAATATAGGCTGTCAAAAGCCCTTATGTAAAATCCAAGGCAAGTTTAAAAGCACAAAATACTCTTCAAACACTTAGAATGTGGATATGTCCCTGAAGCAATTTGGTTTTATGTTAGAAAGCCCAAATTTGTTTATCTTGTTAAAGAAGATTTTCATGGGAATATTAATTATTGCTATATACTGAGTATGTGTCCTTGGTTTGAACAAATCAGGAACATCTGTCATTGTGATACATGTTTGAGCATTAGAGCAATGTTATCTTCCTTCTTTGTTGTTGATCAGTGATTCTTCTATTAAAAATAAACTGTTGCTTTACCAAAGCCCATATTCTGTTACTTGGTGTTATTTATACAGAGTCTAGTAAAACATTATGCTACTAATCAAAGGTGATAGATACAAAGCATCATTTTGTATTCTGGCATTATGGATTATGCTAATGTCCATCTGCCCATAATTGATATTATGTTCTTCAGTCACAGGAAAATAAACACAATAAACTATAAAAGACAACTATTTTCTGTGATAGATGCTTATTGGGTTGTCTTTTATTCTTCACTGTGTTTTTCATAATTTATTAGTTAATTATTAGTTAATTATTTAGTAGTATAGTATTTTACAGCACTAAGACTGTCACTGCATTCAAAACGGGGTTTAAATATATGAAACAATGTGTGTGTGTGTATGTATATATATATATATATATATATATATATATATATATATATACACATATACATCTTCTCCCACTCATATTTTTTAATTGTATCTTATGGTATCTTTTGATTTACACAATATCTTTATTTTTATGTTGTTAAATATGAGAACTTTTCTTTATTAGGAGTTTTATTTAAAGTTTAGGAAGTGCTTTTCTCCTCAAGGGTATTTTCTCATCATTTTAATTGTATGTTTATATTTTTCCACTTATGTGCATTTCTTATTGATATTTTGTGTGAAGTAGAAGCTATTTTTTCTGATCTTCTCACTCAAATAAGTAGCTTGTTATTTCACTATTATTTATTTAATGGTTATAAAAATGAAACTTTTGTTATATACTGAATTGTGATATAAAATTTTTGTTGTTGTTGGAATTTACTTAATTGATTTATTTATCTGTTCTTCTGCCAAGACTGAACTGTTTTTCTTTAGATTTATACATTTTTATATCTGTAGGTCAATACACCCTCACTGAGTTTCTCTTCTATAAAATTCTAGAATCAACCTGGAAATTTTCAAAAATAAAATTTCACCGAGATTCTGTATTTTTTTTTTTTAGTGTGTGTGATACAGGGGATGGAACCCAGGGGCATTCTACCCCCATCCCTATTTTTTATTCTTTATTTTGAAACAGGGTCTCACTGAGTAGCAAAAGGCCTCACTGAGTAGTTGAGGCTCTCCATGAACCCAGATCCTCCTGTCTCAGCCTCCTAAATGCTGGGATTACAAGTATGTGCCACCACACCTGGTTCTCTTGTCCTTATTTAAATGAATTGATGGTTCAATTAGAAGAAAGTATCTTAATAAAACAGAATACTACTATAAAATATGATATACTTCTGGCTTTATGCTTATCTTTATATACTTCATTGATGTATTGCAAATTTTTTATTTTAAAATAATTCATGCTTATCTTTATATACTTCATTGATGTATTGCAAATTTTTTATTTTAAAATAATTCTATACAACTGAATTGGAAACCATTTTAAGTATTTTTAACATGTTTATAACTCTTTTCAAGTTATTCTACCCTCAGCCAACTATATTTAAGAGGAGTTTATAGATCTCTGAATGTATAACAATGTCCATGAACCCACACAATTCTTTTTCATAAGTGCCCTCTGATAGGATGCCATCATATTTAAGAAGGCTTTTGGTGGTGCTGAATATTGAACCCAAGAATATCCTTCTACTGAGTTATATCATCAGATATTTTTATTTTGTTTTGAGACAGAATCTCACTAAGTCACTGTGATTGGCCTTAAATTTGCAATCCTCGTGCCTCAGCCTCCCAAGTAGCTGGGATTACAGGTGTGTGCAAACGGTCCTGACAAGAAAGGTATTTTTGAAAATAGCCAATCGGCAAAAGTTATGTTGCTTCCTTTAATAGTAAAACTATCAGTTCTTCCATTCCTGAGCCATCTCTAGCACAGAATAACTTTTAGGGGAAAAAGACTGCCAGAGAAAGAAGCAGTAGTTATGTTTGAACAATGATCAGAAATAACTGCTGTTTCAGATCTCAAATCAGATTCACCTCAGAATGGCCATAGTGCATAAGCAGAAACAGCAAAATCCTTTTTCCCAAAGATTTGTTTAGTATCTCAAAGAAGATTTATGTGTGTCAAAATTTGAAATTACAGTTTTTCATATTCAACAATTGTTTGCTTTCTGAAGATGTAGGCCTTTGGGGACAGGATTCTGTAGTTTTTAGATTCACTCAGTCTTTATGGAGGAAGTAAACAACCAGCACTCAGAGTGGTTTTGCCAGCTTTGGGTAAAAGGATTATGCTATCTCTGCTTATGCACCATGGCTGAGCATGGTGTCACATGTCTGTAATGCAAGTATTTGGATAACTGAAACAGGATGATCACAGGTTCAAGACAATCCTCAACAGCATAACAAGTCTCTCAGCAACCTAGTGAGACCATGTTTCATAACCTGCCAAAAGGTTAATCAGTAATTTAGGTGGTAATTACCAATTAGCTGATAATTAAGTTGTTAACTGGTAATTAGAGGATTGGTTGATAAAGGTCAAGTTTCAAAATTCCTAGCATATTTCCATTTTTGAAGTATAGTAAGTACATTCCTTGTCCCATCATTTCTTTATTTAGAAAGTGAGCTGGATGTGGTGGTGAATACTTGAAATCTTGAAAAGCTGAGACAGGAGGATCACAGGTTCAAGTAGAGCCTCAGCAATGTAGTGAGACTGTCGACAATCTAACAAGACCTTGTTTAGGAACAAAAACTAAAATGGACTGGGGTTGTATCTTGAAGATAGAATGATGCTGGGTTCAATTCTCAGTACCAAAAATAAATGAATAAATAAATAAATAAAACACCTGGAGCTGGATATGGTGGTACATGCTTGTAATCTCAGTACTTGTATGGATTAAACAGGAGAATTGCAGACTTGAGGCTAATTTCAGGTACTTATCAAGACCTTCAGCAATGTATCAAGACCCAGTTACAAAACGAAAAATAAAATAGAAATGGAGGTATGGCTCAGAGTTAGAATCCCTTGGGTTTAATTCCTAGTACCCAAAACTACAAAACACTTGAGCACTTTTGTAATTGAGGACAAACATTTAGCACTAGCAAAATATAATATGTAATTATAAATATCCATTTTTCTGAAAAATATTATTCAACTACAATTTGTGTTATTTGCTCTATAATCTTGAAAATTCAAAGATTGCATGCAAAAGCTCTGAAGGATCATGGTTTGCATGACTGTTGAATCTGAAGATGTACAATGCATGGGCTTATGGGAACGATTTGCTAGTAGGAAGTTGCTAAATAATGAAAGAAACAAGTTAATTTATCAAATCTTCCTCTCAAAGAGCATAAATACAATAAAATCTAAGAAAATATTATCTAGAGTAGTAAGAAAAATTAAACAATTATCATAAATTTCAAGATAATGGTTTCCTCTGGAGAAAGGGAGAAATCATTTCTATGAATTTACTCAGAAGCTCAGTTTCTCAGAACAACCTTGTCCAAATCCTGCAAGGGCAGAAGGTCATACCAGAGGCCTCCAAAGTGCTGTGCTGGCAGGGCTAAATGTTTCTCACCCTGGTTGATAGTTACACAAGTACTACCTTAACTATTCATTAATATTTATTCATATATATATGCACATTCACTGCCAATTTTACTAGCATGTGTGGATGGGGTTAGAAACCACACCAAAATATTTTTGTGCATATGTTAATGTATAACTTTGAATCTTATTGTGATGTAAAATCATATTGCACCAATAACATTCCAAAAAGTAAAAAAATAAATTTCAAAGTAAAATGCAGAAATAGGGAAAAAGAGAAAGATGGTAATTCCAGTAGCACCAAGTGCATATTTTAATATTCCTTTTGTGTTCCAGTGTGTGGTTACAATGTGATTTATGAAGTCAGTTAAGCATTCATAACAGTTATAAATGATAGCTGAATAATATTTTGCCATATTTAATAATTTGTTTAAATTAAAATATAAATTTCTTTAAATTTTATATAATGTACATGAAACATTGTACCAAATCTTAAATTACTATATTAATTTAAATGTTACTTCAAATCTGTGAGGTTCCCATATATCACAAAGAATTAAAATATAAAATTTAAGTTTGTTGTATTATCTGCTGTAGTAATAAGAATTTATCAATTGTACTGACTTTCACTATTTGAACATAGTAAAATAAGAGGTACAGTAATGGATCTAATTACTACTGCTCCTACTGAGAACACAGAATGCTACAGACTGACCACAGATATTTGATTTTTCTCCGTGATCCTGATGAACAGCTGAGTGTTCCATGTTCTTCCTTATAGGAAGATTGCTGCTTATTTCTTCTGAAGTACTTTTAAAGAAAACTTCCTCTTTCTAATGTATATCCATATCTGGGAAGCAGCAAGTTCTTCTTTCAAAATCAGAACAAATAGATGAATTGTTTATGAACCTTAAAAATCATGAATGGGATAAATAAAAATTAGAAATGGAAAGGGTATTTTTCTTTCCAACAAAGTAAAAATAAATCACAGAATTCTTAGCTGAATTTGTGTAAAGTGTTATACGTATCTTACTTCCTAATTCTTAGTAATTTGTTAATCTTTTGTCCCTCTTTATTGTATCTTTAGTACAGTTCATTTTCTCAGAATTTTATCCAAATAATGTAGAGAAATACTCTTAAAATCTTTGCCAGACCATAAGGACAAAACATTTGAGAGAAAATGTATGTTATATCCACTTGGGTATATTTATGCATGTATATATGTGAGTATAATTTATATACATATATATTAACATATATATGTATAATATATAATATGTATAATATATAATAGATATATAATATATATTTTTTCTCAGCTGACCAGTGTGGGTTCTGCCTGTTTTCAGTCACTTTTTGAAGAGTCTAAAACAGGATGAGACTACACTAGATTTCTGTGCCATCAGACTACCAAGGGAATTGGGTGAGGAGTATATGCTGAAAGGTATTCACTGGAGGATAGATGGGAGCAAGTTTCTGAAAACAAGAGTAACCTTGAGAGCTAGGCTGTCTTCTGAAGAAATGATTCATTGTTAATTACCTAGAGAAGACAAAGAGTTTTATGTAAAGATAATTTTTTTTAATTCAGGGGTCTTAGATTAAATTAATTGAAAGAACAACTCTGGTACCTTTGTTAAGTCACTTGACAGAAGCAAAACAAGCAGTTGGTTTAGTGACCCAGTATGCCAGGAAAACTATACAGCCAAACTGGGTTTTCCAGGACAAAGTTATCATCATTCCCACAGTAAAACAATACAAAACAAACAAAAAACTTGAAACGAGTTGAACTTTTTTACTACTTTCATTGGCATCCATCATAAACAGATGAATGGATAATGAAATTGTGGTATATATACACAGTGGAAATAACTTTATTTTTATTTTTATTTTTTGGTGCTCTGTAGTCATACATCTTAATGGGATACAATATGGTAGAGGCATACACAGACACATCACTCATTTAGCAATTCCGCAGTTCCCACTCCATTCCCTCCCCGCTCCCTCCATGTCACATTTGGCTTAATGATTGACTTTGATATAATTGTGAATGTATTTAAACACTAGGGAATATGGAAGACTGTGTGTGTGTACACACACTTGTGCATTTTTAAAAATACACTTTAAAGTATCTTCTTTGTTCTCCAGAAACCTAAATTTCAAACAATAGTAAAAAAAAAAAATTGCTGGTTAAAAATTCACTCTTTCCTGGACTATTGTAGTAATTCCGTTGCTCTCTTTCCATCCATTTTTATCTCACACTCAATCAAGCCCAGAAAAGTTGGAGCCATCAGCCTGTAACAAAAATTTGATTATAACATTATATTGTATAAATGTGTTAATTGGCTTCAAGTTTATTGGAAGATAAAACAAAAATTTTATTATGGCAGGGAAGGACCATCAGCACTAGCATTATGTCATAGTTTCTTCTACCTATCCTCACATAATCAAAATATAAACTGCATTATTCCCAGGACACAGCATAGACTATTCAATTCCAAGCTTTTGAACATTCTTTTCCTATAGAAAAGAATATGCCTCTGCCACAAACTTCATGAAATCTTAACTCTACCTTTAACCTGGAGAAGCTTTCAGCCTACTGAGGAAGACAGATACTCCTAATTAAAAATTACCTTTCTTCAGAGATATGATAGACACAGAGAATTCAAAATAATTTTCCAATCAATATATAGTAATTCTGAATTGTATATAACAAAGTTCTTTCATATAATATGTAATAGTTTCTGTTTTCAGAAATTAAGGGAAAGCTGAAAACTAGATCAGGAAGTAAAAGAGTTACTGCTAAAGGAATAAGGAAGATAAGGGTTTTGTAGTATCAAAAATCAAGCATTGGGTTTTTTTTCCCCCCCTGTGGTATTTGGGGTACTCTTAACACTGAATTATATTCCATCACTTTTTTTCTTTTATATTTTGAGAAATGATCTCACCAAGTTCAAGGACTTGCCCTCCTTCTGTTGAAGGGTCCGAGAATTGCCCACCAACCCAAATATCGAAGGACTCACAAGAGATGTAAAATGTGAGTGAGATTTATTGTGCTGCAGCTCTGTCCCAGCTAGCCAGGGGTCGAGACCAAGACACTATGCCCGAGGTTTGAACCCTCCCCACTCCACGCTCTGAATTTTATAACCCTAGGAGGGAGTGGTTACACATGAGGGAGTGGTTACACACGTCAGAGCCCGCCAAAAGTTCGAGCCCGCCAACCTTAGAATACAACCAATCAGATACAAGGACAAACAAGTACAACCAATAATTTTAAAACATGCATCCACACACGTCAGAGCCTGCTCTGCCTTTCCAACCCACCTTGGCTGGGCCAGGCTTATCTCTGCACTGGAGAATCTGCCTGGAGAGCAGATTAGCCTGGCCTTGTTTGCTGATCTAGCATAGAAATATGGGGATGGGGTCCCATTTACAAAGACCTTGGCCGGCAAGCTGGAGATTAGAGGCTTTGACTTTGTGGGTCCCCTACCCTCGTCCTTGAATCCTGCAACCTGGGCAGCTGGGCTTATGGATCTTCATTCTATTTCCAATCCTACCTTACTTCTATATCTTAACTCTATATTTTAATGCCTTATTTCTAATCCTAATATGGAAGAAGACTTCTCTAGTTAACTTCTCATACTGGGGGGAAAGCGCTTCTTCCAGCCTGCTTTCCAGCACCCCTACACTGTCTCAGCCTCACAAATACTGGGATTTAAGGAGTGCACCTCTATATCCATCTGGGGATTTTAACATACATCTAGGATATGGCATTAAGTCTTTGGCTCACAGAGGGAGAAAATTTGAAATAAGATAATGTTTTAATTCCAGGACCCATGAAAATTTGAATCTTCAAATAAATGATGAATTGCTGAAGAAAAAAAGAAAAAAAAAGAATCATTTCCCAACAGCCCAAAGGAAAATTGTGTCCCTTCAATGTTTTAAGGTAGACAAATATCAGAATATCTCTCTTTGCAGTTCATAACTTTAGATCTCTACCTCAATGGTATTTGAATTACAAACTATATTCTACCAAATGCAATGCAGGAAATATCAACCCAAAAAGTAGCATAGAATTGGGAATGAGCTGCTTTTATCTCTCGACATTGACAAACATGAAATAATCCTAAATGGGCATACATTTAGTCCAGGTGACCCTAAATTTCCCAAAACTACTTTATACACATAATCGTGAAATTTCAGAACCAAAACGAGCAAATCTTAAGAGCTATGAGGGAGAAAGAAGATTATCTGCAAAGATATGACATACTGTTTCATGGGTATAAGCCTCTCAAAAGCAGCAATAGACACAAAAATACAAAAAAGTCATTAATTCAGACATTATAATACAGTATGTGTCAACTTAGCATTATATTACATTTTTTCCTCTTTTAACATTTTGACTGGTGCATTGTAGTCATACTACTTAATGGAGTACAAGATGGTAGTGGCATACATGCACACATCACTCAATTAACCTTTAACCAATCCCCACCCCATTTCCTCCCCCCTCTCTCCTTCTCATGTTTGGCTTAGTGATTGACGTTGATATGTTTGTGACTGTACATACTGTATATTAGGGAATTTCCCTCTTCCCCACTCCCATTCCTCTCAGTTAGGTCACCTTATTTGCTCATCTATAGTTTCTCCTTCTTCATCTGGAGTTCCTCCTGTGAGCATTTTCTCCCTAGCTTCCACATATTAGGGAGAGTATCCAATTTTTTAGTTTTTGTGCCTGACTAATCTCACTTAGCATAATGCTTTCCAGTTCCATCTATTTCCTTGTAAATGATGGAATTTTTTTTGTAATTATGGCTGAGTAAAATTCCACTGTGTATATATTCCATAATTTTGTAATCCATTCATCTGTTGATGGATATCTTGGCTGGTTCTATAGTTTGGTAATGGTGAATTGTGCAACTATGAACATAGATATGCATGCATTAGTGTGGTAGTTTGGTTTACATTCTTATACTATATTTTCAGTAATTTTAACTTCTTTTAACTGATATACAAAAACAAGATTTATGCATATAATGGTGTCATAATACTTTGATAATGTATAAATCATGTAATATTTAAATAATGCTCAACATATCTATCTCAAATATTTATCATTTCTTTTAGCAAAAACTTTTAAATTATTTTTTGCTTTTGCAATATACAATGCATTCTTATTATCTTGTGGGGAGCCATTAAGGCTTTCCCCTAGATTAATGTTTCTGACTCTTGTGAACTTAAGACTTGTGAATAATTATAACTTAAGACTTTAAGTCTTAACTTAAGACTAAAGACTTTAAGCTGCCCCTAAGTTCCCATAAATTTTCTTTGTTCCTCTCTATTTTTTACTTTTCCTCCAAATATACAATGTCAGCTAGCCTGTTTTTGAGCTCACTAAATTCTTCTGTTTGATCTTGTCTCCTATCAATGTCATCTATCAAATTTTGACTTTTGCTTACTGTATTTTTCAGTACAAGGATTCCCATTTGATTTTATAAAACTTAATTTAATTTCTACATTTCTCTTTTAGAGTAGTAAATTGTGTACTTCCTTGAAGTTTGTCAAGTTTCTCTAAAACAGCTATTTAAAATTTTCTATTTGAAAGTTTATTTATACTGTACCAGTATTAGGAATGGCCTAGGAAGATTCAAAAAAGAGGCTCTGGTGATTATATATATATATATATATATATATATTTCAAAAATCGGTTTATAGAAAATGTTGCGGAGTTGTAAAAGGGAAGGGCTGCTAGGGACAGGTTACTGCCTGGCACTCAGGTAGCTAATATAATGCAAATTACCCTCACTAAAGTAATTAGCAAATGAATAAGAAGGGTTTGGTCCTAGGACCTTCATATTCTAAAAGGTTGGTAGGAGGGGATTGATCTTTGTGAAAGGAGAATAGATACCACATGGCCCTTGACCTTATGAAGCATTCTGGTTTAAACAAAAAACTAGGACCAACAGGCAGGAAATTAAGGGGCAGACTTTAGCTATGTCATAGAATTACTTAGGAGAACAAGATGGAGGATTTTTTCTATAAAAGCTTCTGTGTATTTTGTATTCCGGTGACTTTGTTTTGGGTCACGCCTAATATATATATATATATATATATATATATATATATATATATTTTTTTTTTTTTTTTTTTTTGGTGGTGGTACTGGGGTTCCTGGAAGCCCTTCTACCTCCAGGCTACACTCTCAGTCCTATTTTTTTTTTTTTTTATAATTTTGAAACGGCCTTGTAAGCCAGCGCGGCTGCCTTCAAACCTGCGGGATCCTCCTGTCTCAGCCTCCCAAGCGCGGGGATTACAAGCGTGCGCCACCACGCCCGGCCCTATATTATTTTCGAATAATATAGGGCTGTACCTATATTCTTTATTTCTATCTTTGTACTAATAAACTCATTTAAATCTTCAGCAAGAGTCTAGACTATTGCATATTTACCATTAGTCTGGACAAGGACTCATGGTTTTATGGGAACTGTCTCCAGAAGCCTAAAAGAGGTCCCCAGGGACAGTCCCCCCAAATGTTAACACTTACTCCAAACCATAATGATAAGTGGAGTCCCTCCCTCCCCCATGTGAGGTCAGCAGGAGAAGCCAGAGCGGAGATATCGTGAAACTCCAGGTGCCTCAAGACTGGAAGCTTCACGATACTACAGATGTTGCAAGAGAATCGGCATGCCTATAAAACATTGTTGCCTCCAATCCACCACGTGACTCAGCCAGCCAGCTGGCTGACTTTCCAGAGGGGCCGGGTCCAAATAAAACAACGGTCTCTGATAACCAGGTTGGTGTTGTTACGTCCCTCCTAAACTCCCTAACTCTCTTTTCAACCTAACACATAACACATACTGATCATTTTATAGTTGGATTCTAATGACTCATTTTGATCAATATATATAGGACATGGTTCCCTAAAAGTTCTGCAATCTTGTTGGAGTATGAACAATAAATCATTGAACAATGAAGGATTAGAAATTTACACCAGTCCTCCTATTTGGGTTTGTTTGTGCCTGTATTTACAGAAATTCTAAGCAGACTGCTTATTTTTGCTTATTTTCTCTGAGCCTGTATACTTCCATTATCTATAACTAGATTAACCCTATGTTCAGGTCCACACTAGAAGATAATCTAAGTTTTAGATTTATCCCAAATCTACAGTCACTGCTTTGTTCAGCACCGATTGGAAGAGTACCTAAAGAGAATATTTTATCCCCATAAGGCTCTCTATGTGTAGCAATATTGGGAAAGGGCTTCAAAATGTATTTTTGTGCCAGTATTGGGAAAGGGCTACAGGAGCCAAGGGTGATTAGCAAGAAAATAGAGGAAACCCAGGGTTTTTTATATTTCTAAGAGAAGCAAACTTCCTCAAGGATGTGGGGGGATGTCATGAGTCTTCAAGAGATATTAGATTTCAATAATCAACTAACACGTTTTGGGGTGCAACAAAATGCTTGGTGTCTGTGCCAGAGACAGGACACATCTACAGAAAGAAATCACCACATCAAAAGACTTGCCCCAAGAAGGGGCAGATCTAGTCGGGTCAGAAGACTTGGTATAAAATGGTTCTGTGTCCAAAAGGCTTGGGTGACTTCTTTTCAAGTCACCACCCATACTACATCTGGTATAGGGCTTTATTAAGCTGTCCTATCTTTCCGTGTTTGTAATAATACAATCATTTAAGCTTACAGGAAGAGTTTGGGCTTGTTTTCTAAACATTGCTCAGAACAAGACCCCGTGGTTACATCTCTCACTTGTTCACAGTCACTTGTCTGTGCTCAGGCATTGCATGATTCTGCTAAGCAGAATCACTTGTAAAGGGAACAGTCTCAGTATAATACTTTTGCTTATGGCTACCAATGCTGCAATTGTGTATCATACTCTGAGCCAACAGTCTCGTAATATGAGTGTAGCTTTAAATTAGAACAATGGTATATAATGTTCTGAGCTAAATCTCTGAGGTGGAGTCATGTATGAAGAGTGTTAAAATCAGTCATAAATGATGATAGCTGAATAAAACTCTGATAGACTTGGGCTACATGTCTTCCCTTTTATCCAAGGTTCTTCCAGAGGATCCATCTGCACAGCAGGCAACTTCTGGAGATCTGTTATGATACTTCTAGTATTAGGTTTCACAGGTCCAGCAATAGTTTCTGGGGTAAAATCCTGTTCTTACTACTGTATCCTACCCTCAGTGAATGGAATCTTGCTTCATACTTTGCTGCCAAATATTGGGCTAGTACCGGTAAAGGCAGGTCTTTGGACACCAAGGCAGACAATAAGCTATACAGCATCTGACTATCACAACTACAAGAACCAGCATAGTTTTGGGGATGAATTTAGGATTATAACACAGTTGATGGTAGTACAGGCAGGAACATATACCTATCCCTCCAGCCTGCAGGTCTCTGCCTGGTTACAGGACAGGTTTAGAGGTTCTTTCTATGAGCTTTGGCCTAGAGACAGATGTCATTCATTTCTTCTTGGTGCTGGGTCTCACTGTCTGGCACTGAGATCCCAGTAAGAAAAACCTTCTTTTAGCTTTCCTGTCCTGCTTCTCATCAGATAGAGGTTTTCTCCCCTCTCTGCTGCCCAATGTTGAGCAACGGGTGCCAGAGGCAGTTAAGACATAGTTTGTGAGTACTAGCCTAGAGTCAAAGTTTCTGTGGTTTTGTCTGGAACTGGGTTTCATGTTGATTAATGCTACTGGGTTTCAAGTCCATAGCATAGATTTAATTCCTTCTCTATTCAGCAGGAGGTGTCTCTGCAGAGTTTTTGGAGTTGGAGAGAGGGAAAGCAGGCAACTCTTTCCTTTCTGTCTTTAACAATGCATCTTTTCTTCTTATACTAAAAGCATGCACTGTGATCTCTCCTGGTTTCTTTAGATCTTAGCAAAGTAGTTTTGGTGCATGAAAGCTTTCCAAATTCTTGCATCTGTGGGGAGATGGTCTCTAGAGGCTCATAGCTTCAATTTTGCTCCTTAGAATGTTAGTTTGTGGCGCCTTCACCACCCTGCTTCCCCTTCCCGCTCCCAACAATGAGTGTCCAGGTTAACCATGATGAAGAAACAAAGTCCATAATTATTCATTGTTGTATATAAAAACCCAAAACACCCAAATAATTTCTAAGCATGATCTTCTCAGAATATTAGCATAACATGTTTAAAGGAAACATTATAGTTAACTCACTCATATAGCCATCAGAGTAAACATTAATTGAATGACTAGTAACTATGAATTACTTTCACATGCATTATCTCATTTAATACATACAATGTCTTTTAAATTTCAATCATATGATTACCTACTGGTTTTACAATGGAAAATCTATAGAGAATTGGCAAATAACTTGCTTAAAAATCACATGGCATAGCCAGGTGTGGTGCCACATGCTTGTAATCTCAGCATTCAGGAGGTTGAGACAGGAGAATCATGGTTTGTGGCCAGTCTCAGCTACTTAGTGAGCCCCTTTGCAACTCAATGAGACCCTGATTCAGAATAAAGAATAAAAAAGTAGGGCTGGGGGTGTGGTTTGAAGGTAGGATCCCCAGGGTTCCATCTCCAGTACAGAAAAAAAAAAGAAGAAAAGAAAAGAAAAAGAAAAAAGAAAAAATCACATAACATAGCCAGCACTCTGACTTAAATCAGCCTCTTACTATTCTTACTATTAAACTACAGTAGCTCCTGTAGAATGAACAAGGAAAATAAAGCCATTTATTTTGTTTATTTTTGTCAAGAAGTGACAAACTGGAATTTTTGAAACAAATATTTTACATAAACTAGAAGGAAAGCAATATAAAAAATAAAATAAAAATGCAGTATCAGAAAGGTAGTCACATCATAAATGCAGTTTTTTAATTTGAGTATGATGGAAATAATGAGAAGGTCCACTTGTAAAATAAGAGCACTTCCTAGAAAATTATCCCATTTAATTATGAATTTCCTTCCACATAGACCTCAAATAGATAAATAATGGGGTGATTACTGTGTTGAGAGTTTATACCCAAGTGCATAAGACTATCCTATACATAACAGCAAGGTCAGATGGCCATCCTCACCTTCACTTAATCCTATGGTTATTTCCTCATGAGGTCTTGCAACCCTTTACTCTTTGTTAATAACTTTTACCTCCTCCGTTTGCAAAAATAATAAGTCTGTAATCTCCATGCCTTAGACTTGGTGACCTCCAAGATCTCTTGAAGGTCTAAAATTATGGGCATCCTTGAGATAGAGACAATGCATTTCTGAGTCATTTGAATGTCTGAAAGTACTTCTTCATCAGAACTTTGATAAAACACAGAGCTAACTTAAATGGCTTGGTTCTCAGTTCTACTAAGGTTCTAGCCAAGTCATAAAACCCTTTTGGCTACTGATCTGCCATAATGAGATAATAGGTCTCATCACAACAAAAGGAACACATAGGTTTTGTCTTGAAACTGTCCATCAAAAATGGTTGTCCATAGAAGGCTACTGTGTTTGAGAAGTAGGTAGCTGAGTTGATTAATTAAAAGTTAACAGAAATTCAAAATTTAACTTTCCCTTCTATCTATCCTATTTTTCTCTGTAAGCCAAGGGACTTGCTAATACAAGGTTATGATTTATTAATTGCCTGCAGTGCTTTCTCCTGAAAGTCTGATAAGAATTAGTTACATTAAAATCATTGTCAGTTTCTGCACATTGCATATTTTTTGTTTATAATGACCTTCTCATCTGAAAAAGCACTTAACAGTTTTTACTGAAACAAAGTGCATATCTAGTTTAATTTGTTATGTGAACAATTAGTGCTAAGTTCACAACATTAAATTTTTGCTTTACTTTGTTTACAAAATGAAGCAAAACAACTCAAGAGTTTATTGGCCTTTCTTTTTGGAAGTATAACAATACTGGGTTTTTAAAAACAGAGAAACTAAGTGTTGTGGCTTTATTTTGATTGTTTCTCCCTCTAAGCTATGACTTTCTATCAGTCTTTGAGCCAAGCAAAATAGCAGCTCTTAAATGAAAGGAGAAACCATATCTCACAGGAGATTAGCTTAAACCCTAGAGTGTTATCTCCATTTTCTGCCAAGTCTAAGGCTGATGTTGATCATTTCTACGAGGCACTACCAGGATGACAAAATAAATCTTTCTAAAAGTAGAAGAGATATTGTCAGGTTTTCACTACTGTGAGAATTTGTAAATGTGAACATTTCTAAGTTAGGACCCCCTACCCTGCCTCAGGACATAGATTAGCATTTTTAATGGAAAGTAATAGATGTAAAAGCTCCCATTTCAAATGAAAAAAATTTGTAGATTTTACAAGGTCTATCAGAAAACAAATGGAGTAAAATTAACATGGATAATGCACATTGAAATCAGTAAAATAATTAGTATTGTATTAATGTTGTGCTCTTGGGATGAAATTATTATAAAACAACTTTATTCTTTTGAGAACTTAAATTACACAAATTATATAAAAATGTGACCTCTAAAATGAAATAAGCTGGTGGGGGCTAGGTAACCTCTCAACACACCTCACCATCCTCATAGATGTTCCTCTGGAGAATGCCTACTTGATATAATAACGATACTGGTATCTTCCCATATATTTATCTCCTTCTCGCTGCCATACCAAGTGGTTTCTGAATTAGGCTATGTTGGCCATTTGTACTATAAAACAGCATCCCTTTTATGATAGTGATTGGTCTACAGGAGATACAATCTAATCACAGCCATTTGGACTACCTTTTTGCAAACATTTTATAATAGAGTTATTTTTCTATCAGAGATGGTCAACTGAAAACATGTAAGCCTATAATTGTTGTTAGCAAATATGTGGTCTTGATGGGAAGTCCTATCTGCCACTGAAGAGAATGAGGCTTATGCATAGTCAGAGAGAGAGAGAAAGTTAAAAGATATGGTAGGCAGGGAAAATAAATTGAGAAGCATATGTGAGACTTGCTTTCCAACACAAAGAAACTGAATCAAGTCCATCTATGGTTACTTATATTCATGCTGTTGGTCATATAGTAGTAACATTTTTTCACCTCTGTTTTTCTTGTGGAAAATGTGCAAAATAGTATTAATCCTGCAAAGGTTTTAGGAGTAAATGAGAGGTTGTGATTAACAAAATGTAGCCACTCATTTGATGCTATTTTCCCAAACTGTAGCTTATCTGGCTATTGTGGAGGGAAGTTTTAGTCATAACTGAACCTTTTAGATAATGTTTCTAGCTAGTGAAATATCCCTTAATGGTTATGGTAAAACCTTAATTAACTGCTAAGCAAGTATAGAGATATTGTTAACAGTTAAAAATTCCAAATTATGTCACAGGGCTTACTTTGATGTGAAGGAGACTGGGAAGGACAATTTAATGATTTAAAGTGGCAGCTAATGTGTGTTCTGAGAGACATCAGCCCTCATTGCCACCATGCTCCTCTGTGCAGTATGGGAGGCCAGGGAACACGTGGCCTGCTCTCTGAATTGAAGCTGTGGACCTCTGCCTTGGAGGGGAGACAAAATTCATTGCCACTAGGTATTCGGGATCCCAGCTTTTTTCTGACATCGATAGATGTCAGAAAAGACATGTAGTGCTTACTCATATTAAAAAAAATGGAAGAATGCGAGGCATGGTGGCTCATGCTTGTAATCCCCACGCTTGGGAGACAGAGACAGGAGGATCACGCAGGTTTGAAGCCAGCCTCGCTGGCTTAAGAGACCCTGTTTCCAAATAAAAATATAAAAATAGGTCTCTGGGAGTGTAGCCCAGTGGTAGAAGGGTTTACATTAACCCCAGTACCACCAAAAGAAAAAAAAAAAGAAAGAAAAAGGGAACATCTGTAGACAACCTGCTCACAGTGACAGAGACCAGAGCCTGCTGCATAGCAAAGCTGGTGCCAGGGCCTCTGAGGCCAGGATACGATCCTGCTGGATAGCGAGGCCGGTACTGGGGCCAGTGAAGCAAGGATCAGAGCTTGCCATGAGGCAAGGCTGGTTCTGGGGCCAGCGAGGCCAGGATAGAAGCCTGCCTTAAGACAAGGCTGATCCCAGGGCCAGCGAGCCCAGGATCTGAGTCTGCCATGAGGCAAGGCCAGTGCTGGAACCTCCGAGGCTGGGACTGGAGCCTGCTCTGTGGTGAGGCCTGTGCCTGAGCCAGTGAGGCCAGGATTGGAGCCTGCCATGAGGCAAGGCCTTTGCTGGGATCTCCAAGGCTTATATATCCTCACAAGTCTTGTATTCCATTGAGATGTTTGCTTCCAATGCACCAATAAAAATATATTAAATTAAAAAATAGTAATAAAGTGGCAGTTAGCGTGTAAACCATTGCTTTGAGAGAATAGAGGACAAAAACTGGATGGGCAAAGGTCTGTATCTGAGAGAACTGCATGCAGATTAGCAATGTATGGGAGATAAGTGGGCAAACATATGGATCAGGCAGATAGATGTCAGAAACTGCAGAGATACTATTACAAGTGATATAGAAAAGGCATTTATTGCAGGAATTATTTTATGTATTCTATTATGGGAACTGATAAACCAGCTTGTATTCACCAGTCATTATTTTTTCATGTATATGTGAAAAATTTGGGTGCATTATAGTCTCACATCATAATGTAATTTAGAGTGATATTGTCATACATGTGCACAACACTTGGTGGGCTTTCCCCAGCTCCTTCCATGCTCCCTCCCCAAATATGATATTGAAGTTGGTGTTGGTGTCATGACTTAGGTATATAATGTCAATGTAAGTGCCTGCTTTGTTAATTCTCTTCCTTCCCTCCTCTGCCCCTCCTTTAGACCACTTCTCTTGCTCCACTGGGGTGTTTCCTCCATCAACTAAATTCCCTCTAGTATCCTGATTACTCCTTAGCTTCTGAAGATGAGAAAAAACACATGACTCTTCGCTTTCTATGGCTGGCTAATCTCACTTATCATAATGTTCTCCAGGTACAGCCATTTTCCTGCAAATTACATAATATTCTATTTATTGCTGAGTATTTTTTGTATTATATCATATTATATTCATCTATTGATGAACACCCAGGTTGGTTCCATTAATAAAGCAGTCTATATTTGCCAGTAATTTCTGAATCTTGTGTTTGCCTTGGAAAAAGCAGGACAGACAGTTGGGAAAGAAAGATTCATGTGAAATAAGGGGAGAAAGTACTAATCAGAATTCACAAAAATTATCTGGAACCCACACCAGTCTTCTACCAACTTTAAACCTGAAATTTTGGTGGTGCACATAAAGTGTAAGAGGAGCCAAACAGAAATCTGGCCCAGAAGTCGAATAATTTAAAGCTGAATATCTGGCAAGAGCTGAAGGAGCTATAAGCTTGACTTTAATAACTATGTCAGTAAGTAAGGCAGTAGATCCATGATAGAGTGCATAAACTGTCAAACTGTCTGACCCCCACATTAAACTTCCAAGTGTAATTGTGGGTACTGCTATGTGATATGTGTGCACATCAACATTATTGAGAAGATTTGTATACCATATAGTTTATCCTTTAAAAGTGTACAACCTAGTGATTTTCAGTATGTTTGCAAGGTTGTGAAACTAATACCACAATCAATTTTAGACCATTTTTGTCCAAACAAATCTATTTTTAGCCCTTCAGTAATTACATCCACCTCACACATCCCTCTTAACACTAAGAAACTGAAAATGTACCTTTTGTGCCTATGAATTTGCTTATTCTGAACATTTGCTATAAATGAAATTATAAATATGTGGTCTTTTATACCTGTCCTTTTTTCATTTACCATATGTTTTCAGTATTCACCCAGGTTGTAATATGTACCAGTAATTCATTATATCATATTAGCGAATAATATCCAATTGCATAGATATGCCTTGAATTGATTCAATGCTTTGCTATTATAAAAATGCTGTAATTTAGGTGTGGTGGCATATGCCTATAATCCCAGTAATTGGGAGGTTAGACAGAAAGATTGCAGTTTTGTAGCCAGTGTCAGAAACCTCTAAATATTAATGAGACGGTTTCAAAACAACAAAAAATTGAAACGAGGTAGAATGACCTTGTGTTCAATCCCCAGTACCACTAAAAGAAAAAGAGATAGAAAGAAAACAAAGAATGAAAGAAAGAAAGGAGAAAAAAGGAAGAAAGAGAAAGAAAAAGAGAAGAAAGAAAGAAAGAAAGAAAGAGAAAGAAAGAAAGAAAGAAGAAAGAAAGAAAGAGAGAAAGAAAGAAAGAAAGAAAGAAAGAGAAATATAAAGAAAGCAAGCTGTTATTAGTAGTCATGTATATATTTTTGTGTGGATATATATCTTTACTTCCCATGGACATATATCCAGGAATAGAACTTTTAGATAAAATGCTAACTCTATGGATTACCATTTGAGGAAATGCCAGGTTATTTTAGCAACTGCACTATTTTGAATCACATCCACCAAGAAATGAGGGTACAATTCTTTCTATATCCTTAACATCATCTACTTATTTAAAAATTATTATCGCCTTCCTAGTTGGTGTGAAGTAGTATCTCATTTTGATTTATATACTTTTATTGGTATGTTGTCATTATAAATCTTAGTGAGGTTCAAGCAAAAATGAATGTGTGTTTTGGTGTGATTCCCTTAAGATCCCAAACCACTTCTCAACCTGTACAAAGTAGTGAGATTAGTAGTGATACATTTATATATGGGCAAAGCATAATTTGAATGGTTTCTTTTATCAGTTTTTTTTTCCCCTTTTCCACCTCTTTACCTTTTCCCTTCTACTTTTCATGTGTTTATTAGCCAATTGTATACCTAATTTAGAGAAATATCTTTTCAAGTCCTTTGCTTATTTTTTTTGGGTTGTTTTTGTTGAGTGTAGGTCTTCTTCATACATTATGGATAAGAGTTACTTATGTAATATCGGATATGCAAATAGTTTATCCCACTCTGTAGATTGTCTTTTCGTGTTATTGACAGTGTTCCTGGAAGCACAAAACTTTTTAGTTTTTATGAAGTCTAGTTTTTCTATTTATTGTCACTTGTTTGGTGTCACATCTAAGAAACCAAATGCAAATGCAAGGTTACAAAGATTTAAACTTATGTTTTATCCTAAAAGTTTTGTATTTTTAGCTCTTATTTTAGAGATTTTGTTTATTTTGGTATTTTTGTAAATGGTATGAGGTAGAATTCCAGTTTAGTCTTTTGAATATAACTTCTCTTAAAGGAAGATCAGTTTTAGAGGCAACAGAGCACCTAACTGGAATGTAAATTTTATTACTTTTTCTGATACTACTGTTTTGTTTAATATTTATCAATTACATATACTTCACTAGTTATAATATTTAGGTCTTTTGTGTTTTATTAGTCCCCTTGGATTCATTCTAGACTGAAAGAGATAAGTTAAAAACCTTCACTACAAAAGTGTTTTTACTTTTCTTTTTTAGGTCCTGAAATTTTGCCTTATGAAAATGAGTGCCTTAATTTTTTATCATAGATTTCCATCGTTCTTGAAACTTTGTTAGAAATTAAAGCTTTCATTATTACAAAATATCCCACATTTTTATCTATTTTAATATTATTTGAAGTTCAACACTATGGGTTGAAACCAAAATGTTCTCCAAAAGCTCATGTCTGGAAGGAATGGTCCTTAGTCCTACAATGTTCAAAGGTGGGACCTTAGAGAGGTGAATGAATCAAAGGGGCTCTGGCCCAATGGATAGATAAATCCATTTACAGATTTGTCATTTATTTGGCTATTGGAAAGTGGAAGGAACTTTAGAAGGAAGGGTCTAGTTGAAGGAAGTACATTAATGGGGTTGTGCTCTTAAAGGCTATATTTTGTTCCTGGCTCTTTTACCTCTTTCTTTCTGCTCCCTAGACACCATCATGTGAACAACTTTGTTTCAGCACATGCTTTGTATATAATGTTCAGTTTCATTTTAAGCCTGAAGTGATGGGGCCAAGCCACCATAAGCAGAAGCCTCTGAAACCATGAGGAAAACAAACCAGTTCTCCTTTTATGTTTTTTTTTCTCAAGTATTCTATTAAAACTAGACACCTGACTTAAACATTCAACATGCCAGATTTAAAGATATGTATCCTACCTTGGTGTGGTGGTGCCCCTCTGTAATGCCAGTACTTGGGAGACTGAGACAGGAGGATTGTAGGTTTTCCGCCAGCCTTAGCAATGTAGTAAGACTCTAATTAACTGTGTGTGTGTGTGTGTGTGTGTGTGTGTGTGTGTGTGTGTGTTTTGGGGTGTAGTTCAGGAGTAGAATACTTTGGGGTCAATCTCCAGTAAGAAAATAAATAAATAAATAAATAAATAAATAATACAAAATAAGACAAAAGTATATTATGTACTTTGCTCTTTTTTTACTTGTATTTATATGGTTTAACAATCCCCCCAAAATTTGGTATCAATGTTTCAGATTATTTTTGTTTCAGAGACATAGTGTTTTTCATCTGATCTGATCTAAAAGCTTTTGCCTTTTACTAATTGGGTTCAGTTGATTTTACTGAAATAGCAAGTATTATGAACTTATTTTTGTCAAGTATTTTATTGTATATTCTATTTGTATTACCTTTAACAGATTGCTTTTTGTTTATTTCTTTTTTGGAAGAATTTAATTTTTTCTTCAGTACTAGGAATGGAACTTACATTCTACTTCCCAGCTACACTCCCAGCCCTATCTTTTATTTATTTATTTTTTTGTTTTTGAAACAGGATCTCACTGAGTTGCAAAGGGCCTCACTAAGTAGCTGAGGCTGTCGGCAAACTGCGATCCTCCTGTCTTAACCTTCCAAATGCTGGAATTACAAACATAAGCCACCACACCTGGCAGAATGATTCAATTTTAAATCCTATATTTTATTCTAATTATAAATAATCTTCTTAATCTATTTTTAGATAATATTCATTGCTTGTAATGGACAATGGTATAAGTAACATATTTTCTCTTTTTTCATCTTTCCCTTTCACATCTCTTTTATACAAATTTTAGTTATTTTCTTTCTCCAAGTGATTATAATTATCTTTTAAAATATACGGGCATATACATTTTAATCTAATTAATGTGATATGCTTTAAACTCAGTTGTGAAAGATGAATTCACTATCATAAAATGCTAGCCATTTTATTCTTATTCTTCTCTTCCTTGATTATCCTATTTCTACATTTTAATGGCTTATATATTTTATATATTTTTAATCTGCGATCAAATTTCCTGCATTTATTTTACTGTAACTCTACATTTCAATGGGTCCATTGCCAAATTCTTTTTGCCACACTCTCCTCTAATCTACTTGTTCAATTTTTCTGCATGCCTATTATGAACTTGTAATAGATGTTCTATTCGTTTTCTGTTGTTACCAAAACAAATTGCCACAAACTCATTGTCTTGAACAACATATATTTATTATCCTCCAGTTGTCTCCAGCCAAAGTTGGACAAGTTTTTCTCTAGGCAATAATCAATGAGTTGCCGGAGATGTATTAGTTTCTGAAGTCTCTAATGAGAGTTATTTTCTTGTACATTCAGGTTGTTTCAATTGAAGGGTGGAGGTTCATGCTCTTTTGAGGCCGGGCAACTAAAAGTAATGCCCAGTTTTAAAGAATTCATGCATTCCTTCACTTTTGTTATCATTCTTCCATTTTCAACGTGAGAAATGGTGGTTTAGAGTCCTCAACTTTGAATCTTCTTGCACCTCTATGACCTCTTCTGCCTCCCTCTTCCACTTCTGATAATGAGTCACAGAGACTCTCTGAATGCTGCACAGAGAGGCCAACAAGAATCTGAACATACAGGCTTCCCTGGGCTTATCCATTTGATCTGTTAGCATTTAATCAGACCTTTTTGTCCAATCACATTTGTACATGGTTGTCCATGTTTTGTGCTTATACAAAATGAAAAGTTGGAAGGGCTTCTAGTTAGCTGAAAATACTGAGGTTCCTGGATGGTGAAGTACCCAAATAGGGCATGGAGCTCTGTGCCTATTCCATTATACTTCATCCTATGTATTTCTTAATCTGTATGCATTGGTATATTTTCATATAATAAATCAGTATATGTGATTTCTTAGATTTTATGATAAGCTCTACCAAATTAATTGTTTCCAAGGGAAGGGATTTTGAGAACCCCAATTTATAGCAAGATAGGTCAGATAATTTTTTATGGCTATCTCCAAAAGAGAAAGGAGATTTTCCTTCCTGGGGGAAGATAAATTCTAATTTCTATGGTTTTGGAGAGGAAGTTATAAGCCAGAAAATATGAACAAAAAACAAAATAGCTTTTTATGTACCATAAACAGTTATGTACATGATGTAAAAGATTTTTTCTTTGTCTTAACAAATTATCATATTTCTTTCTCATTTTGGATCAACTTGCACCATTTTATTCTTTGTATTTTTAACGTTGTGAAATGTCTTTAAAAAGTTATTCTCATAAGGCTGGGTGTGGTAGCGCACACTTGTAAACCCCATGCTTGGGAGGCAGAGACAGGAGGATCACACAGGTTCAAAGCCAGCCTCTCTGGCTTAAGAGATCCTGTTTCCAAATAAAAAAATATATAAAAATAGGTCTGGGAGTGTAGCCCGGAGGTAGAAGGGCATCCAGGAACCCCAGTACCACCAAAAAAAAGTTATTCTCATAATGTGAAGAGTTTTGGTAATGCCGCTTCCTCTGACACATCTTAATACTAATCCAACCACTTTCCAATATAAGTTTAGCTCTTTTTCTTTGTTTTCTGCATTTTCATTCTGTGGCCTTTTGCATCTTTCTAATTCTTCAATTTTGTACAATATTGCATGGCTTTTTCACTGAGAGGAAAGGAGGCAACATATATTTTGTTGCCTACGCACTCAACATTATATGTGCAGTAATCAATCACTAACAGATTTTCTAGTAAGTGATATAATTGGTCACATTTCATGATAGTTGTTTTATGTAGGGATATGTGAATTGAAAATTTAGCAATACTATGTGCACTTTATTATCTTTTCTGTACTGGGGATGGAACCCAGGGGCATTCTACGTTAGAGCTATACCTCCAGCCCAATTTTTTATTCTTTATTTTGAAAAAGGGCCTCAGTGAGTTGCAAAGGGCCTCACTAAGTAGCTGAGGCTGTCCACAAACCGCAATCCTCCTGTTTTAGCCTCCCGAAAGCTGGGATTACAGGCATGCGGCACCACACCTGGCTCTTAGTATCTGCACTTTATGCAATTATTCAACTGATACAGAGTGGTAACTTACACCTACCTACACTATGTGTTTGGGGAGCCAGTGTTAGTTCACTAAGCAATAGTATATTAGCTTGCTAGATCTGTTGTAACAAACACCACAGATTGGTGTTTCAACAAGAGAAAATTATTTACCCACAGTTCCACAGGCTGTATGTCCAAGATTGAGGTGTTAGCTGGATTGATTCCTTCAAGGTTTATGAAAGAAAGATCTGTCTATACCTCTCTCCTTGGTTTATAAATGGCTGCCTTTTGCCTAGATATTCACTTTTTGATCCCTTCCTGATACATTTCTCTCTAAATTTTGTTTTATAAGAACACCAGTTACATTAGATTAAGAACTACCCTAATTATCTTGTTTTAATAGAATGAACTCAGTAAAATCTCCAAATAAGGTCATGTTGTGAAGTAAGGAGGCTGGATTTCAGTGTATGAATTTCAAGAATGGAGAATAGAATTTATTCTATAGCATATGATATCTGAAATGTGTACATGTATGTATTGTACTAAGAGATTGGCTTTTGTTTACTAGGATGGGCCCCAAGAGAGATAGCTAAAATTTGAACCTCAGTAGTGTCTTGAAAAATGACTTAAGAAAAATACATTAGTTTGAAAATCTCCCTGTGTCCTTATCCTTAAAAGACCATTTTGTTATATTTAGAATTTATTTATTTATTGGTACTGGGAATTGATTACAGGGGCATTTTATCTCGTAAATATATCCTCAGGCATTTTTATTTTTTTATTTTGAAATAAGGTCTAAGTTGCTGAGACTGTCCTTGAAACTGTGATCCTCCTGCCTCAGCCTCCCAAGTTCTGAGATTACAGGTGTGTGTACCATGCCAGCTCACTGATGCAAGAATAATTAGAATTCTTGTTTCTTATTCCATAAAAACATCAGTTGCATTAGATTAAATAATTATTTAATAAATAATTATGTAAAGACTAAATAGAATAAAATAAAAATTTCTAAATATTCTAAACTGGGCATGGTGGCGCACCCTTGTAATCCCAACATTCGGGAGGCTGAGACAGGAGGATCACGGTTCAAAGACAGCCTCAGCTACTTTATTAAGGTCCTTTGCAACTCAGTAAGACCCTGTTTCAAAACAAAGAATAAAAATTAGGGATGGGGATGTAGCTGGGAGGTAGAATGCCCCTGGGTTCAATCCCCAGTAACAAAAGAAAAATTTCTAAATATTATAAATATTTAGAATTCTTAGTATTCTAAATATTTAGAATTCTTGCATCAGTTTTCTTTTATTGAGGCCTTTAAAGGTAATAATCTAGTCTTTGTAAATTTAGGTATATTTATATAGATTAGCAGGTATAGATCTCAACTGTTCTGTTTTATGAGTGTTAACAGTTGCATAGGACCATGTAACCAACACAGTAGAGAACTTTTTTTTACCATTTTCCAAATTTCTATTGTTCATTCTCTGAAGTCAGAATCCCTTGTACTTCCAGTTTGGAGCAGTCTCCCTTTTGATTTCTATTACCACAGAGTACTTTGGCATGTTCTTGAATTCTGTATAAATGGATCCATACAGGTATGTTCTTTTGTGTCTGGCTTCTTCCTCTCAACATAATGGTTTGAGAATCATCTCTGTGTTCTGTATTAGTAGTTTGTGAGTGACATTTATTGTGACAATAGGGGTATGTCACAATTTATTTTATTCATTCTGCTGTTGATGTTCACTTGGTTTGTTTCCAATGTTTAATGAACATTCTAATATAAAACTTTGGTATGTTTTTTAGTCTAAACATGAATAATTGTTCATAGAATGTATATATCTCTAACAGTTTAAGAACTGCCAAGGAGTTCTCCAGAGAGAAGGTTGCCATTCTCCTTCCCTCCAGCAGGGTGTTAGAATTCCAGTCATTTCACATTTTTTACATCATTAGAAATGATCAGATTTTTAAAGATTTTAGTCATGCACATTTTATTATAAGTGGCATATGTTATTGTATTTACCTTGTAATAATGTTGTTACACCTTTTATACATGTATTGATCATTATTACACCTTACTTTGAGAATTAATTTATTAGATTCTACTCATTTTTAAAAATAGGGTGATCAGCTTTTGTCATTAGTGAATATATTATTATTATTATTATTATTATTAGTAGTAGTAGTAGTAGTAGTAGTAGTAGTACTGGAGATTGAACCTAGGGCATTCTACTTATGAGCTATACTCCCAGCCCTATTTTATTTTTTATTTTGATACAAGATGTTGCTAAGTTGCTGAGAGCTTTATTGAGTTGCTGATGCAGACTTTGAACCTGTGATCCTCCTGTCTTAGCCTCCCAAGTGCTGAAATTAACAAACATGTGCCACCATGCCCGGCATAAATAAGTTATTTTAAGAAAAGTTTTTGGCTTACAGAAAAATAAGTGGAAAGTATAAAGTCTTTTCATATAATCTCACACTCTCTCAAACATATTTCCTCAATTATTATAATTACATCTTGCACCAGTGTGATAAATTTATTGCAATTAATGAGACAATGTTGATATATTATTACTCACAAAATTCTATACTGTTAAAGGATTGCTTTTTTGTTGTACATTGTATGGATATTGGAAGATGTTTGATGACAAGTATTCATCATTGTATTATCATAAAGAATAACTTCAATGACCAAAAAGTCCCCTGTATTCTGCCCATTCATTTCTCTTTTCCCATAATCCTTGGCAATGATTGACCTTTTTATTGTCTCCATTGTTTTACCGTTTCCAGAATGCCATAGAGTATGAATTGTAACATTTTTATCTTAGCTCCTTTCATTTATTAATATGCATGCATATCTGCTATGTCTTTTCTTGACTAATTTTTTTTTTTTTTTGTGGAACTGGGAATTGAACCCGGAGACATTCTACCTCTGATTTAAAATCCCAGCCAAATTTTACTTTTTATTTAAAGCAGGGACTCACTAAGTTGTGGAGGGCCTTGATAAGTTGTCAAGGCTGGCTTCAAACTTGGGATCCTCCTGTCTCAGCCTCCCATATACTGGGATTACAAGCATGCACCACCACACCTATCTTAGCTTGATTGTTAATTTTGATGTTATTGAAAGGCATTTTATTACTTCCATGATTTTGGCAATTATTATTAAAGCTTTCAAAAATATTCCTGTGTAGGCTTATATGTGAACATATATCTTCAAGTAATTTCATTATATAGCAATGAATAAAATTGCTAGATAGTAAGAGTAGATTTAGCTTTTATAAAAAGCTGATCAAATGCCATTGCTCATTTTGGGAGTTATTAATATATTTATGGATTTGGACATATATGTTCTATTTATATATCCTAAGATATTATATATGCTCAAGATATCAGCCCTTTGTGTATGTATGTGTACTATATATTCAATGGTTTATCTATTCATTTCCTTAATGGCATATTTTACTAGCAAAATATTTTTATCTTTTCGAAATCCAACTTTTAATTGCTTTCTTTCAGGGATTAAAAACCTCATAGATTTAACATTTATATTAGGACTGTGATTCATTTTAATTAGTGTTTGTATATGTAATGAGGTATAGTTTGAAGGCCATATTTTCCAAATGACTTTGTAGTTGTTCCAGAGTGAAAAATCAATGTATCTACACAAATTTTTATTTCTAACACTGATATCTTTTTTTCTGAAATCCATTCTTCAGTAAAAGTAATACGAGTTTGTTGGAAAATGATTTCAGAGCTGGGGCAGATGAGAACAAGATGGACCTGGAAAAACATATTGTCTCAGAAAGAAAGAAATTGCTCAGAGTGAGGTGAGCACGCCAAAGGGTCACAGGATCTGGCTTAAAAGTGTTTCAATTTAGCTGGGCGTGGTAGCCCACCCTTGTCATCTCAGCATTTGGGAGGCTGAGACCAGAGGATCACAGTTCGTGGACAGCCTCAGCTACTTAGTGAAGCTCTTTGCAACTCAGTGAGAACCTGTTCCAAAATAAAGAATAAAAATAGGGCTGGGGGGTGTGGCTTGGAGGTAGAATGCCTCTGGGTTCCATCTCCAGTACCACAAAATAAAAAGTATTTTAATTTGACAAATCTGGGAAATTTTAGCATCAACATGAATAATGATAGCAATGGATTAAAATACATTAACTAGAGTAGCGATTCAACAGGTCATACTGTCACAAATAAATACATGAGTAAAAGAAGATGAAAAGATAGAGTAGAAGTTACACTGATTTTAAATATTTTTTGTGGCACTGGAGATTGAACCCAGGGAAATTTTACCTTTGAGCTATAGTTCCAGCACTTTTTAAAAATTTGAATCAGAGTCTAAGTTGCCAAGGTTGGCCTGAGACCTGGGATCCTCCTATCTCAGCCTCCCAAGTGCTGGAATTACAGGCATTAGCCACCATACCCAGCTTTAAATACTTTTTAATGTTTACAAAAGACTTATTTAACTTTGGAGTGGAAAAATTTCGCAGCAACTGTCTTAATCAAGTGAAAATTTACCTTCACTAGTGATTGAACAAAATGTGTGCCTTCTGATATGACATGCTGAAAAAATGACATTTTTGTGATATTCCTGCAAAAATGCATAGTAGGGATCTAATATTGAAGAAATACCATGAATTGTGAGAAAATTTTGAAGCTACTAGCCTGTACTTTTCATGACAATAAGATGAAATGACTGTTCCAGACTGAAGAGACACTACAAATAAATGCAATACGTGACCTAGACTTGGATTCTGGAAATAAATTTTTATTTTGGGCACAACTGAAGAAAATATTAATATGGTTAGTGAATCTAAAAGTAGAATTATATCAGTGTTACTTGTTTTGATTTTGAGAGACTGGTTTTGTAGGATAGTGTATTTGTTTTTGGCACATGCTTGCTGAAATGAGTGGAAATAAGCCTTTATGCTTGTCATTCCCAAATGGTACAGAAAAAAGATAATGCAAACACAAAGACACTTATAAAACTGTAGTGACACAGAGAGGAAGATGAGATAAACAGGGAAAAGTACTGACAACTAATTCACCCCGGGGAAGGATATGTAGGAGTTTATAAAATTCTCACAAAATCTAAGTTTAAATTTATTTCAAAACAAGTTTAAAGCCAGACATGGTGACACACACTTGTAATCCCAGCATTCAGGAAGCCGAGACTGGAAGATCATGGTTTGCAGACAGCCTCAGCTACTTAGTGAGGCCCTCTGCAACTTAGTGAGACCTAGTTTCAAAATAAAGAATATATAAAAAGAAAAAAACAGGAGAGGGGGCGTAGCTTCGAGGTCAAATGCCCCTGGGTTCTATCCCCAGACCTGGCAAAAAATTTTTTAAAAAGTATAGAAATAATGTATACTCAGAATTAATGTGTGAAAAGAATTTTATACTTTAAAACTTACTGTCATATCATTTTTAGTTGAAACAAACTCAGATGATATTTTAACTCTATTTTTACACATAAGAAAAAATAAGAAAATTAGGATTCAGAAGTACTCAGTTTGTTCATAATAGAAAATGCCAACTTTATAACCTCTATTCATATCCAAAGTCCTGTGTTCTTTTCAAAATTACATGATCTCTTTAAAGCTAATGTCTTATGTTTGCCTATGTGCTGCTGATTGCCTTGGGGACTTTGATTCATCGTATATAATCTATTTTCATCAATGGGTCATTCTGCAGGGCCTTTTTGTCACTTAATAACATTGGACCCCTTAGGATAAGTGAATAGCACTATCCTAACTATGAACTTGTATTAATCCTCTCTCATTTTTCATGAATGGCAGTGTAATGTTAGAGGCCAGTATGAGATTGAAGAAAGACATGGCTGGAATTATTTTCAGATAGCACACACCTCCTCCCACTTAGGGAGAATTTTATTCAACTATCTTTCATATTGCAGCAAATAGTCACTGTGCATATAAGAGGAGCCAAAGGACTTGAAGGAAGCTAAAAGGAAAGTTTAGAGAAACTGAAAGGAGAGGATGCTGAGACTTAGCTGAAGGTAGACCAGAGAAGCTCCATGATCTGAGAGAATCCCTATTTCCTTTCTTTCAGATGCCTCTGGGGATGCTGATCTCTCCCAAGAAGACTGTCAAAATCTATAGTGATGAAAGAAGATTCCTGGAGATACAATTAATTACCTCTTTATTTGATGATCAAACTTCCTTTATTTTTATTTTTAAATTTTAATCGGTGAATTGTAATTGTGCATGATAGTGAGATTTGCAGTGATACATTCCTATATGCACAGAACATTATTTGGTTGGTTTCCTTCCTCATAATCTTTCCTTTTCCTCCCCTTCTCATTCCTCCTCTTACACTGCTTTACTGATCTCTTTCCTAATTTTCATGAGGTCTCTTTTCTTTTTTTCCCCTATATTCCATATAGATAAAACATGTAGCCTTTGATTTTCTGAGACCAGGTGATCACACTTAGCATGCTGTTCTCCAATTCCATCCTTTTCCAGCAAATGACATAATTTTTTTCTTCTTTATGTCTGAATAAAACTCCATTGTGTGTATATACAGTACATTTTCTTTACCCACTCATTTGTTGATGGATACCTTGGTTGTTTTATAAATTTAAGGGACTTCATCATATTCTACTTTTCAAATAAAAACACAGGGCAGGAAATACTGTTTCTGCCTCTGCTGTAGCAAATAATTTGTGGTTACCTTCAGTTCACCCTACCTTTCTGCCTCATGGAAAACAAAGCTTAGATTAAAGTAGCTAATTTGAAAGAGGAGGTCTATTAAACATTTGAAAGAGAGCAAACAATCACCAGTTATAACAGATCACTATTTTATTATCTGTAAGAAGAGATTTGATGCAATGCCAGATATTTTCCAAAATATATTAAAATGCCATAAATAAACCAAGTGTACAAGTTCTTGTATAATGAATAGGACTAGTTATATTACAATAACTATGTAAGGAAAAAATAGGAACAATCCTAGTGCAATATGATATAGAGAATATACTATGTATTATACCAATACAAAAATATACATGAAGAACAAATTAGTCAGTATAAGACATTAATTCATAGAAACTGTTATTCAGTTATAGGAATTTAATGTTCCAGTTATACATCTTTGAACCTGTGAGTTTACTTGGCACCATAATTCTCCCATATCATCCGAGAAAGTCAACAGATTTGGCTCTCCTTATTTTTAAGGCAGCTATGTTCCTCAGAAATTCAGGTGGACTATTATGCAATCATTAGAAAGACAGATATCTTTGAGTATCTTGCCTCTGTGGGAGAAAGGGAAAGAAAGCAAGTGGCATAAAGAGAATGTAAAGTTTGAAATTTCAACAATCCCATTAAGTGATATTTTTGTGGGTATAATAAGAGGTGTAAGAATATTTCCTTTTTTTCTTTGTTGTACTGGGGTTCCTGGGAAACCCTTCCAACTCCGGGCTACACTCCCAGACCTATTTTATACTTTTTTTTTTTTTTTTTTTTTTTTAGAAACAGGGTCTCTTAAGCCAGAGTGATCCTCCTGTCCCCGCCTCCCAAGCACGGGGATTACAAGCTTGGGCCACTACGCCAGGCCTAGAATGTTTCTTTTTTAACACATCAATATCATTTTCTGCAGTTTCTTTCAACCATAAGACTATATTATTTTTTTTGGTCAGTACTAGGCATAGAACCCAGGGGCATTTCTACCCGCGAGCTACACTCCCAGCCCATTTTGTATTCTTTATTTTGAAACAGTGCCTTACTGGGTTGCAAAGGGTCACTAAGTAGCTGAGTCTGTCAGCAAACTGTGATCCTCCTGTCTCAGCCTCCCAAATGCTGGAATTACAAGCATGCACCACCACACCCAGCTAAAACTATATTAATTTAAATATTTATTATTATATAAATGTAAATATTTAAATAATCAAGAAAAAGCTAAAACTATATTAATTTAAATATTTAAATAATCAAGACAAAGTATTTTTACTTGACTTTGGTAATCTAGAGAGGGTAAAGACATGGGGAGAGAAAGCTGTGCTTTTACATTTCTTTCTCTTGGCCAGGAGTCTCTACAGCCTTATAGATTTAGGAGGGGAAAAAAAAAAAGACTTAGCTGGAAAAAAAAGCCCCAGTTGCACCTAAGAATGGGGTGGGAGTCAGGGGTAGAGAAATTAGGGTCCTGAATCCTGGTGGAATCCATCTGTCTTCTTCAAAAGTTGCTTTCTTCTCCTGGATGTACATTTTGTTGCCAGTGTGATTAGAGCAGAATGAAGCATGTTTTAAAGAGGCAGAAGAGAAGAAGGGCCTTATAGGGCATGGCCAAAGCATTGCTTTTTAATCTGAGTGTGATGGGATAGTGTTGGACAGTTTCCAGAAGAGAAGTACTTAACTTTTTTTCTAAATGGTTCCTGTGGTTACACTGTGGAAACTTTAGTGAGAGAAAGGGTGAAAGCTAAGGAACTAGTTTCAGTAGTCTGGGTGAGATCAGGTTAGTAGTGCTAGAAGGGAGAAGAAGTGATTTTATTTGGGGATAAACCTTAAAAGCAGAGCCAATAATACAGGTTGGCTCTAAGGTCCTGGACCAAAATCAGTTGTCAATAACTACTTGAATGATCACATTTGAAGTAGAAAAAATATTTTAGGACACAAACATCTCAACAGTTTATTAGTTGTTAAACAAAAAAGTATTGCCCATAAACAGTGGTACTGACTGATATCATGAAATAATCAAAGATAGGACATAAGCCAAGCTTAGTAGCACATATCTGTAATCCAAGTACTTGGGAGGCTGAGACAGTTCTTCAGGTTCAAGGCTAGCCTCAGCAAATTAGTGAGTCCTTGTTTCAAAATTTAAAAAAAAAATAGGGCTGGGCTTTTAGCTTAGAAGTAGAATACCCCTGAGTGTAATCCCCAGTACCAAAACAAACAAATGATGGATACCTAAATGGATATTGGATGTGATTTTGCAGAACTTCTACCTCACAACCTTTTAGATTTTTAAAAAGACAAGTACACAATATTCTTTCTGAAGTAAAGAAATGCCCCCATTTAAATTTGCTTTATCATAAAAGACAGGACCCATCAAGGTTTTCATGATTTTCAAAGGATGTGGTCTCCTGCAGTGTAGCCAGCAGTGTCAATATTTCTCTAAGATTTAAATAAACTTGTTAACAAAACACAAGGAGATCTGGTGGTGTCAGATCCATGCAGGAACACTGCATTTATTTGTCAGCTGGAGAGAAGGGTTTCAACTCAGGCAGGCTGGCCCTCTCTGACATGAGCCACAGTGCTTTCTCAGTCCTCTGTTAACACAGGCCCTGCATCCGGAGCTCAACTGTCAGCAGTTCCTAGCCTTTCTCTCTCAGCCCTAAGAACTTCCAGGAGCTCGCTGGCCACAGCTCTGCATTCCGGCTAGTCCCTCCCTGGCCACGCCCCTACAGCGCCTTCCCAAGTCCTGCCCTCCCCACCCTGCTGCGCAGGCGCGCCATTTGCCTAAACGTCATAAGGGTGGAGTTTGCGCAGTCCCCCCAAACTCTGCGCCGCCCCTCAGCCCCTAGCTAACCACGCCTTTGAGGACACGCACTTCCTGCGAGGCCTCTGTGTGCACTTCAGCCGGTCCGTCGGAGCCAAACCGAGCCGAACCCAGCCCAGTCCAGCCCTGCCCTTTCAAGCAGTTCGCGATGGTGGACGAGCTAGTGCTGCTGCTCCATGCGCTCCTCGTGCGGCACCGGGCCCTGAGCATCGAGAACAGCCAGCTTATGGAACAGCTACGGCTGCTGGTGTGCGAGAGGGCCAGTCTGCTGCGCCAGGTACGTCCGCCGAGCTGCCCGGTGCCTTTCCCCGAAACGTTTAACGGCGAGAGCTCCCGGCTTCCCGAGTTTATCGTGCAGACCGCGTCTTACATGCTCGTGAATGAGAACCGATTCTGCAACGACGCAATGAAGGTGGCTTTCCTTATCAGCCTTCTCACCGGGGAAGCCGAGGAGTGGGTGGTGCCCTACATCGAGATGGATAGCCCCATTCTAGGCGATTACCGGGCCTTTCTCGATGAGATGAAACAGTGTTTTGGCTGGGATGACGACGAAGACGACGACGACGAAGAGGAGGATGATTACTAGGCCCGAAACCCCTTGGGCCTTGAGGGGGAGGGCCCTGCACGCCACCTCCCCCCCTACCCTGCCACTCCCAGAGCCGCCTTTTTTCCCCTTTGCCCTCCGGTCCCCTTCCCTGTTCTCTCCTTCATTCCCAGGTAGTGCTTGTCTTTGTTCCACGAATAACTCTGCAGTTACCTTGCTGCCTGGGCCTGGGCCTTTGCTCTGAAGCACTCTTAACATCAGCTCTGGCCAGCCCCAGTACCCCTCCCCTGCTAATTGCAGCTGTATCTTGAGCCCCAGCTGCTGTCCAGGCCCCTGTTTAAACTGGTTGTACCATCCACTGCCTTGCTTTTGCCATCCAGCCTCCAGGCCTACATCTGCCCAGAGACCTGTGCTGCAGCATTACCACCACCTACCACATCTCACGACTGACTATCATCGCCTTTGGAGATAAGGACCAGTGTAGAATATGCCTGAGTGACTACACTTTGGGCACTGATTTGGACAGCTCTGCAACCCCTGAAAGGGCAAGTTTTACAGCCTGGTTATTTCTCCACCTACTCCTAGGGTCCTTCCCTGCCCTACTAGATTGCTGCAGGAGCCTGGTGTGCCTGGCAGCCAAAATACTGACATTTCCTTTATGCACCGGTTTTGCACCGCAGTCGTTTTTCTTTCAAAATTGCAAGTTTCACAGATGTGTGCTTTTGGACAGATAATGTGAAAAACAAAAGAAAATAAACAAGAATAGGCACTTAGTCCAGCTCCTCAATACTACCTGGCATTGGCATTCTTTTCAATAAATATAAGCACTACAAAAAATAGAAATGATTGTCTTTAATGGTTGAGTGCTCTCAGTGACCTCTGCCACTCTCACTCTAACCTCTATATTTCCACTGAAATCAGGGAATCCAGTTCATTTCGAGTATTTCCCACTATCCTCTCCAGGCTCCAGAGGACAGCATCCATGGCTTTATAGGTGCTCCCTTCACCTAGGTATTTCTTAAGGCCTTGGTGAAGAGGGTATGTCTGGAGCTTTCAAGTTGGCATGGGTAAGGGGTGGCTGAGTAGGTGGTCCATTATCCCCAAAACCACCACTTTTGATGATGAAAGGAGGCATTATTAATAATCAGATTGATAATAATAGGCATATACTTGGACACGTTAAAGTCCATTTCCCTGAGTATTTTTTTTTTTTTCAGTACTGGGGATGGAACCCAGGGACATTCTCCCTCTGAGCTACACCTGCAGCCCTGGTTTTTATTCTTTATCTTGAAACAGGGTCTCATTGAGTTGTGATGGGCCTCACTAAGTAGATGAAGCTGGGTTCTAACCCTTGCAATCCTCTTGTCTCTATCTCCCAAATGCTGGGATTACAAGTGTGCACCACCATGTCCAGCTTCCCTGAGTTTTTGGATTCCCTATCATTGTCAGGGAAGTTCTACCCTTTTTATGGCTTTATGGGCTGCTAAGTTCTTGCTCCTATTAACTAGCATAACACAGTGTTCTAATGCTATATTCAGAGGCTTACGCTAACATTAAATCCTGTATCCTGGGTAAGTGAATCCATAAGATTTCATCCTCATTGAGCACACATCTTTATAATTCCTGTGTACACATGCAGCACCTCCCCTGATTTCTCCCAATATAAGTTGGTTTAAATGTTTGATTATTTCTTACCTGGCCTATGCTGAGATCTCTGGGTGTTGAGATCTCAGAGGCAATGGAATGTGTGGATGGTTTGGTTGCTGAGAAGAATCCACATAACATCATGAGTCCATTACTCCAGGTTGTCACTGAAATGCTTAAAGCACAGAAGCTTGGTTGAGAAATTTGTGGGAGCAAACTGTCAGGCAAAAGGTTCAAGAGAATTTAAGAGGTTCAGAGTTCTCATTCTCATGTCTACCTATATGTTTTCATTTTTCTTATGCCTGGAGCCAGTCCAAGCTTAGGACCTTTAATTTAGATAATACATTTTCTTACTGGTGAAAATGAGGTAGGACATTCTTTTATTGGTTTTGTTAAGCTCCAGTGTGATTAAATGAGGTAATCATCAAATTATTAACCTTACAGGTATGAGTTGAATAAAATCATATAAGACATTTAGAAAACTATGACATTTTGAGCATTCACTAATTTAAAAAGCTGTTATTCCTAGGCCTTGTAAGCAAAGTCTCAGGAAACAGGTCTCTGGCTATGAGCTTAGTTTTAGTAAGTACGCCAGAAGTGAACAGCAGGAGAGCAGGCTCTGGGGGGTGGGGAATGAAAATGAAAGAATAACCAGATCCCATTTACTCTTTGGGATCTGACATGAAACTCCCAAAGAAAAGCATTTTACCTGGTGAACAGGCAGAGTTCAGGATAGTATTAATTTTGGAGGTTTAGGACAATTGGTTCTGGAGGGTAGGTGCAAATGACCTCATAAAGAGGGCTAAAGTCTGGGTAGATATGAAAGCTGCAGCTATTCAGGGAACTGTTCCCTCCAACCCTGAATAAAGGTGATTATTATGATCTAGGATTTATTGGCAGTTTCCTCTGTTATCTTTGAAAACCATACACATACTCTAGGAAATGTGAAAGGTGAAATTTGAGATATAATATACATGAGCACAGATAATCACAATTTCTCACTGGATAGGCCTTGACTGGTAATGAATGTGGAAAAGTGGTGGACAAGAGCTGAAAGCTAGGGAAAGGGACCAGTGAGATGCAAGATCAGCTATTCATTATAAATTTATTATGATCCTACTATATTCAAAGGAGCTAGTGATACTTTGGTGAGTGAAATGTGCTCCTTATCCTCATAGTGGTGTCAGTCTTCTGTGTTTATGGTTACTTGGGTCAGAAGTATGATGACAACTAGTTACAGGTCAGGGTGAAGAAGAGGATCTGATCTATTATTAGTTCTCAAGAGTGAGCCTCTCTTCTGGGGCTGAAGTTGAAGATATGTAAGATCTCATCCCTGCCCCAAGCAGGGGAAGTATTGGGTCCCTGATCAGTAAGTATGCTATGCCAAGGCAGCAAATAAGTAGCATTCACTAGAGCTAGGCCAAAGACCTGTATGATCTGAAATGTACATTTCCTAGGCATGTGTATATGTGCACAAGAGGTTGCCATGATTGCGTGCTCATAAATGTACATATATAAATTCGTTGATACCCTTCATGCATCATGGCAAAACAGGTTGTACTGTGAGCTGCAGGGAAGGAAAGTGTCATTCTCTGTTTGCCTGTGAGAAAGATTCCACAATGAAAGCAGATACTGGAGAGGACTCTACCACTTAGTGAGGAACTAAAAAAAATGTCATAAGGCATTATAAACCAAAAGGATGAAACAGATAAGTATGTCAAAAGGACTGAGACAGAAGACTGCAGATTCAAGGCCAGCCTCAGTAGCTTGGGCCGTCTGAAACTTAGTGAGATACTATTTCAAAATAAAAAGTAAAATAAGGCTGGGGGTATAGCTCGGAGGTAGAAGGCCCATGGGTTCAATCCCAGCACCAACAAATTATATATGTATATAATTGTAAATACACAATCACCACTTAGATGAAAAACATGAAAGGTGAAAATGCTGAAATAAAACTTCAGACTCTTGAATTCTCATCTTAGACCTACTAGTACTGAAACACTAGTCACAACACTAGAAATGTTTACTTAAATTATCAGTGAGTTAAATTAGTCATATAAAAGGACATAATCATATATCACATTAAGTCTGACAATATATCTTTGGGTTTTTATTTATTAGGATAGCTAAACACTAATTCTGTATTACTGTGTTTTGCAGAATGATATATAAAGCTTGAGGAACATTATGTGTTTTTTTATTACTTTCTCTTATTAAAACTCAAAACCTCAGCAGTGTGGATATATATAGGCTAGGTGGAAGTTGTTTAAGTTAGTGTTATATTTTCATTTAAAAAGTGAGTTTTCAAAATTTTCTTAGTTTTTTATATGTTTTTATTCAGAGCATTGTAATTATACATTATACTGGGGTATAGAATAATAGATACATGCACACAACTCTTGGAGTACTCCACCCTCCTCTTACATGTCAGAGATTGGAATGGGTATTTTTGTATTTATACATAGCATTATTTCAACTGTTACAATATTTAGGTTTCCACCTTCCATCCCCAAACCCCCACTATCACTCCATTGGAATATTTGCTCTTCTACCTAATGTTAACCTTATTTCAGAAAAGCAGTTAAAGCTAACAAATCAGTGTCAATTCAAGATCCTGAGCATGTTTTCCTCAATGATAAGGTTGAGTTATTGTATGATGACTACTTATTATTTGCTTTGAAATATGGATTTTGCTAAGGTAGTATTAAAAGTGTATGGGAATAGTTTGCATTACTGAATAGGTCAAGTATATCTCTAAAATCTCAACCCACCTAGTTCTAAGGGTAGATTAAATGCTTGGTGTCCTTTGACAGTGTTGAAAACTCCCCATTTCCCTTAATGAAAATCTGATCTTTGAACTTGCATGTTTTTTCCTCCTGCCTAAATTGCTTGTTAGGATATGTTTCTTTGTTTTCAAGTGTTCTATTGCCTAGATACATTTTCTTTCATACCCTGGGGTTGAGCAATAGTGCTCTTGAAGGCATTAACAAGATGTGTGAATGGAGCTGAAGTGCTCTGGGTAGCTGGCCTGGGAAGTGGTGGGCTACAGGTGTTAGTGAAAATAGACTGCAATACCTAGATTTCAGAAAAGCCAGATATAGCAACATTTGTGTTTGTATCCCCTTTGTTTCCTTAGAGACTGGTGTAAAAACATTTTTCCTATTTTATCTACATATGCACACCCTTTACCTCCTCTTGCTAAATTACAACCAATTTCATCAGCAAAGACACAACAATATAATTGTTGCATTTCAGGCAAGTCTCTAAAGCCCCTAAAAAGTTACTGTAATTAAATTTACTAGTCAGTTCAGAGTCATCCAGTTAGTTGAAGATTCAGAATTGTCACAAAAAAAGTTTATGTGCCTCATTTTAAAACTTTAGAATTCAGACAAATAATATCAATAAAAGAAAGCAAAGGTTATTATATTTCAATGGTAACTAAAGTATTTATGATGATTTTGATTTATTCATTCTTTACATACTGATAATTGCACTGACATAGGACTTTTATAAACTGTTCATTTGAATGTGTATAATAAAAATTAAACATAATCGGACATGGTGGCGCCTGCTTGTATCCTAGCACTTGGAAGGCTGAGACAGGAGAATTGCGCAGGTTTGAAGGCAGCCTCAGCTACTTGTGAGACTCTCAGCAACTTAGTGAGAACCTGTTTCCAAATAAAATATAAGATAGGTCTGGGGGTGTTGCCCAGGGGTAGAAAGCCCCTGGGCTCCAGCTGTAGTACCACAACACAACAAAACAAAAGTTAAACATATATAATATAGTGAATATTGAACTTCCATATACTAATTTCTAGGGTGTGGTGACGCATGCTTGCAATCTCCGTGCTTGGGAGGCTGAGACAGGAGGATCGCACAGGTTTGAAGCCAGCCTCAGCTACTTAGTGAGGCTCTCAGCAACTTAGCGAGACCCTGTTTTCAAATAAAGTATAAAATAGGTCTGGGAGTATAGCCCGGAGGTAGAAAGCCCATGGATTCCACCCCTAATACTACCAAATAAATAAATAAATAAATAAATAAATAAATAAATAAAATTATCAACATGTTTGCTTCATCTATTTCTTCCCTTTCTCAGAAGTTCATGAAATATTGGAAATAAATTCCAAATTAATAAATCCCTTTAATTCACCCTTCAATAATTTAGTGTTTCTCTAACAGATAAGGCCTTAAAGCATCATCTACAATATCATAAATACTAAAAATTAATGGCATATATATATGTATATATATATATATATATTTGTGATACTGGGGGGTGGAATGCAGGGGCATTCTACCACTGAACAACACTGTCAGTCCTATTTTATTCTTTTATTTTGAAATAAAATAATTATATTCAACTTAGGGTGGCACCAAGTTGCAAATGGCCTCACTTAGTTACTGAGGCTGGCCACGAACCTGCGGTCCTCCTGTCTCAGCCTCCCAAGTACTGGGATGATAAGCATGCTCCACCATGCCTGGCTAACCCTTCATATTTGAATTAGACTTCCAAAAATGTGAGCTTATTGTATTTGGTTTATATATCTGTTAACTTTTTATTGATTGATAACAATTCTTCTCTCACTTTTATTTTCCTTTTCATTGAGAAAACCAGGTCATTTGTTCTATGGATTTTCTGTATTCTATATTTGCTTTAACTCTTCATATCTTTGCCCAATTTATCTTGGATTATTAATATTATCGCCCATCATTTTAGAAGGTCTTTATTAGTGACCTGTTGAAAATGATTACATCCAGTTTGTCATTTGCTTTTTAATTTATTTGTGATATTTGAAAGTATAGTGAAAATATTTAGAATATTTTCAGTTTTTACATTTTTTCATCCCATTTCTGTGCTGCCCAATTTAATTGATATTATTTCTCTTAATGTCCATACTTTAAAATAGCTTATATACTTCTATTATTTTTATATATGAATTGTTTTAACCTTTAGCCATCAAATAAGAGAACTAAACTTATACACTTGTAGTCATTCTTGATCAACTTTGAAATTGGCATCACTTCTATGTATTTATAACATTTACATGTTTCACTGTGACTAATCTTCACATTTGTTTTAGTCTTAGTTTATCAGATAAATGGAAAAATTATCTTGTCTGATTGTAAATTTGTCTACTTAATTATTATCTTGTCTGATTGTAAAGTTGTCTACTTTTTAACTAGTTTTGTTACTCTTATTTGTTTAAAAAACATCTTGGAATTTTAAGCTCTAAATTTTAATATTTATGTTAAGCAATGTGATTATATATCATAATGAGACACAAAGTGATAGAAACATACTTGCATACATCACTTGGTGTTTTCCCCTACATATATCTCCCCTTCCTAGTTCTCTGTACATGTTAGTAAGATTGGTAGTGAGACCTTGTGTGAACACAAATTTATTTGAACTGTTCCCTTCCTCGGTCTTCATTTTTCCTCTTCCCACCTCCCTCCCCCAATTCCTTTCTACTATTTTACCATTTCCTCTCCTCATTTTTAACCCTTTTGCTTCCTATTTTTGTTCTACATTCACATATGAGACAAAATATCTCTTTGAGACATTCTGAGACAGGCTGACCTCATTTAGCATATTATGCTCCAAAGTTTTGAAGATGAATGATACATTATTATTTTTTACCTTTTGACACTGGTGTTTGAACCCAAGGGCATTCTACCTCTGAGCTACACCCTCACTCCTATTTTATTTTATTTTATTTTGAAACAGGGTCTCACTAGGTGTATACAATTCTCAATATTTGCTGAGGCTGTCCTTGAACCAGTGATCCTCCAGTCTCAGCCTCCCAAGTAATGGAATAACAAGTGTGTGACATCACACCTGGCTGGTGAATAATAATTATGTTATGCATAATTATTATTATACTTTTTAGCACTACCTTTTAGTATTAATTATTGTTTTGTAGAGATTGGCAACCAACCTAATATTTTCACTTATTAATTTATTTGATATTTCTATTTAAGTTCTAGAGAATGTTTCCTTACATTTTAATGGGATATATCTCAGTGCTTCTCATATTTTGTCATTGTTTCTGAAACTTGATCTGAAAGTTAAAGTCTTTCATTTATGCAATATTTTCTATTTCCTGATATATATATATATATATATATATATATATATATATATATGTGTGTGTGTGTGTGTGTGTGTGTGTGTGTGTGTGTGTGATATAGGAGTATCTCATATATAAAATATATTACATAAAATATTTATATTGTTTAGTATGGATATTATATGTATACAAATATGCTTTGTGGCTCTTCTCTATTTGCCCTCTCTTTATATAGATATATTTCGTATATCTATATATAAAATTTTTTCAGATGTTGAACATGTTTTCTTTATTTTTATTTCAAGCTGCTTATATTTTTCATTCTTAATCTCTATGTTATTTAAAATGTTTTCAGCATTATCTGTCATTCTTTGTCTTGCTTCCAATTAGAATTACAATTCTGTGTTAGTTTCTTTTATTATTTGTCAAATTATTCCAGTACATTTGACAAAATGATTCTGTTGGATCCTGAATCTCACGTCATTGCTATCTTCTGTTACTGTTTATCTGTGATTCTTTCATATTTTTAAAAACATAGTTGGTGATAAAAAGTAGTATGAAATGATAAGATGTTTACATGACAGGTTGTATCTATTTGAGAAAATATTTTTTTGAAAAATTGTTATTTGCCATTTTCCCCTATTCCTTCCCTTCTAGAAGAGTGTTCCTGGAATCCTTTTAGAATATTATTTATTTCCAGGTAATACTACTCTTTTTTAGTATGGATAGTTATAAATAAGCTTTCTATGCCTCTTTCAGTGCACTCCCCAACATTTTTTCTGATAGAAATAATTCAATGTTGATGGCTTGTTCATTGCATTGTTTTTATTTTCTAGATATGAGAAAGATACCACTCAGTTCTTTACAGCATTTTATTATTTCATGTGTCATTTTAATAATACTCTCCTATTTCCATTTTATTTAGATGTGCCTAGATGATTTGTGACATTTTCAGAGGCAATATTTTGTACTTTCTGTTCTTGACCCTACTCCTCAGTAGTTTTGTTATCTAAATCACCTGAGATAGTCTTTGTTCCTGGGAGATATGGAGCTACTTTTGAGAGAGATTAACTCAGCTCTCTGGGTGGGAGAATCTGAAAGATAAATAACAAATATGAACAGTTTAGATTACTATATCACTACATCTCTCTTTTTCTCTGTGTCCTCTTCTCAAGAAGAAAATAATTTATTTTCCTATCATTTTTGTAATAATGTATTTCCCTTTGTAGTAAGAAGAAAAATGGAATGCTTTGAGCCATCTGTGGATCTGTGGAGCTGCATATGTAGAAGATATGATCATTATGCATACAGAAAAAAGAAAGAAATCTGTGATTCATTAGAATAAGTGGAGGGATGAAACAAGGATTAGAAAATGCATCCAAGAAGAAATAGAAAAGTATGTAGGGAAAGAGTGCTTTGTTGTGATTTGATCATGAATTGTTCTTTGACAAAGTCCCTGTCCTGGCTTTGCCACAGACTTTCTCTGACAAACTCTAATCCCAGGCTTCCAAACTTAAATCATTGAAATAATTATCTCAAGACTAATTCAAGAAAAAATATACTTAGTATCTTATCTGGTAGTCAATAAATATTAGCTCCATTTATCTTTTTTAATGTATATTACTTAGCAAAATTAGGATATGCTGCGGTCCAGCCTTGGCCAGTCCAGGGGTCTTGAAGGAGTTGTAGGGTCGGCAAAATTAAAGAATGAGAGACGCTGTGCTTATTAGAAGGAAGAAGGCATTTTTGCCTATGCTCTAGAATATACTTTATTTATACAAGAATCTGACAAATTAGAGCAAGCCACATCATTCACATTTTGTTTTTCATTTAGTTTCTAAAAACCACATTACTCATACATTATTTTTCATTAACCTGAATTTTATGTAGCAGGTACAACTTGAAGCCATCTGTTTTTTCTGTGTTTTGTTTTTTATTAATTTGTAATGAATTGACCTACAAAACATATTACTGTTCTACATCACACATAACAAACTTTAACTAAGCTTACCCTATCCTCTATCTTAACTACTAAATATTAAATTTACTATATCTACTTCTAAAATTAACTGCTAATTGTATCTGCTATTTTGGCCACTGGATATTCTATTAACTTATTGTGACCCAACCACCAAATGCCCACTGAACTTATTCTATTTCTCTAACATACAATACCTACACCTAATTTTCTATAATACTTATTAAGTTGTTTACCATGAGAACTCTTTTGTGCTTTAGTGAGCAGGCACCAAGGAGGTCCCTGCCTGCCCAACCTTCTGTAGGAATGGCAGAGTCCTGACATCAAGCCATTTTCCATTAATATTAACTCTGTGCTTTCCACTCATCATACACTCCTGTATAGGGAAATGAAGGATTGGTTGAAGGTGGAAAAGTATTCTGATTAGTGCTAGCCCCCTGAGAGGATACCACAGTTGACTCCCTAACTTATAAGGAACATATGGAGGGCCTTGCACAGTAAGTACAATTTGCCTAAAGTTAACTTTTCCTTTTATGGCTAAAACCTTAAGTGAGTAAGCAGAAGAGCAAAGAGCTCTTTTCTATGTAGCTTCTTGAAAGTTCTTCCATAGTCATATTTTTTAGTGTTATTCCCAGCACAAATCTTAGGGCATTTTTAGTCATATTCACATCAATTTTCAGGTTATTACAAAATAGCAATCCCTATTCCAAGCAATTTCCAAATTTCATTAATATTATCATTATTATAACCAAAATCAAGAAGGATAATGGCTTCAGTTTTGCCAGAGTCTTCCAGCCCTGAAGAATTCTCTTCCCATCTATGACCCTGCATTACAGCAGAAATGGCGCTGCCTCCACCAAGGATAGAAGATGGACTGGGATGATAAATTTCAGTCTCCTGAGGGGTTAAACAGTGATGAGTACATGTTTGTACACAAGTTTTTTACCCCAATAAGTTGTATGAATATAATGCACCAATTTAAAAAAAAATTCAGTCTCCTAATAAGACAATAATATTGGGATATTTAGAATGTCATAGAAAAGGTGGTCAAGACATTAAAAATAGTGTTTCACTGATACAAGAACGGATATCAAGGATTAATTTATGAAGAGCATTTGAGAGTCCTAACTCACTTTTGTATTCACTTCCTTATGTAAAACAGCTTGGTAAAGAGGTACTTTCATTCACATTTTGCAAACTGGGATTCTGAAAGTAAGTATTGCTCAGAGTTTTGTGATTTCAGAATCGGGACCAGGAATTCCCAGGGCAAATCCAATATTAATTTTAAAATTCTTTGTGGGCTTTAAAATATTGTCTTCTTCAATTTACTTATTTCCTCTGGACCTTCATTTTTTCATCTATAACCTGAAACCTTTTTTATTATTAGACTTCTGCAGGTCTTTTTTTGTAACATTATTGGAGCCCTTAGAATGAGCATCTTATGTTGTCTTTCCAGTTCTGAGTTTCTGTGATTCCGTAGTCGTATCTCACAAACAACTGCAGTGGTAGGATCCAGTATGAAATTTAAGTCTTGGATTTTTCTTTAAAAATAACAAACTAATGTTGTTTATATACAATTTACAAACCACAAAACTCATCCCTTTAAGTTAATAATTCAGTATTTTTAATGTATGTGCAGAATTGGGCAACTTAACACTAATTCAAGAACATTGTCATCATTCTAGAAAGAATCTCCATACTTATATTTTGGATAATTCATATACATAGCATCATACAAAGCATGCCCTTTTGTGTTTTACTTCTTTTTTGAGGTACTGGGAATTGAACAGAGAGGCATTATACCTCCTTACTTTACCCCAGCACTATTTTATTTTAAAACAGTATTTCACTAAGTTGTTGAGCCTCAGGAAGTTGCTTAAGCTGGCCCCAAACCTTCAATCCTCCTGTCTCAGCTTCCCAAATACTGGGATAAAAGGTATACCACCACACCCAGCCTGTGTTTTATTTCTTTTATCTAGCATAGTACTTTCAAGATTCACTCATGTAACATGTATCAGTATTTTATTCTTTTTATGTCTAAATAATATTCCATGGTATGTATGTATAACATTTTGTTTTTATATTCATCAGTTGATGGAAATTTGGGTTGTTTTCAGTTTTTAGATATTATGAGTACTGCTGCTATGGGAATACATGTACAATGTTCTCTTTCAAAAACTGCTGTGTGTATATATATATATATATATATATATATATATATATATATATATATATATCTAGGAGTGAAATAGCTGGGTCATATGTTTAAGTTTTGTGGAGGTGCCACCTTGTTTTACAAAGTGGCTATACCATTTATATTACTATTAATATTATATTACTATTAATATTGTACCAATTTTCCAGTTTCTTGAAATTTTCAGCAACATTTTGACCAATTGACAAGAGACTTAAAAATTTTGAAATTGAGACTATGACTTCTCTAATTTTGTTCTTTTGAATTGTTTGGGCTATTTAGTATACCTTGCCTTTTTATTATTACTTTTGGTGCATGTAATCATACATCATGATGACAATAAGAGTGATAGGAATGTAGGCACACAACATTCAGTGAGCTTTCCCCTAGGTCTTACTCTGTTACCCAACACAGCTTGTGCAGACCATTAAGACTGACATGGATACATTTATGTATGTACATACATCTGTCCATTGAAATGTTTTCCTCAAGTCTTCCTCACCCCCGCCTCTTTCAGTTGGATTCATTCCCTCATTCAACTAAGGTTTCTCCTCTTTTGTCTAGAGTTTCTCCTGTGTTCCAGTATATCCCTAGTTTCCACATATGAGGGAAAACATCTAACCATCCACTTTTTGTGAGTGACTAATCTCATTTAGCATAATATTCTCCAGTTCCATCTATTTCCCTGTAAATTATATGATTTTGGTCTCCTTTATAGTATGAAACTTGTGGTCATCTTATCACTTTATTCAAAAGATGCACATGGGATTTGATATGGACTGAATTGAATTTGTAGATTAATTGAGGGGGTATTATCATTGTAAACATCATTGTTTTCCAACTAATGAAAAGGGTATGCCTTTCAATTTACTTTTGGTATTTTATAATTTATTTCAAAAATACTTTGTATTTTTATTATATACCTGCCACTTTTTGTAAAATTTATTCATAATATTTTATTCTTTTCTAATTTTCTAAGAGTTTTAAAAATAAAAAATTGATCATTATGCATAAAATATAATCTTTATATATCTTATATCCTGAAACTTTATTGAACTTGCTTATTATCTAGCAGAATGTTTTGAAATTGATTAGAGTTTTCTTAATATGAGATTATATAATCTACAAATAGAGAAATTTTTAGTTTTTCCTTCCCAATCTGAATTCCTTTTTATTTATTTTTCTTGCCACTGTCCCTAACTAGAATTTTCAGTACAGTGTTGAATAGAAGCTGTATAAATAAGCATCATTACCTTTTTCTTGGTCTTAGAGGGAAACCATCCAGTCTTTCAAAATTAAATAGGAAGTTTGCTTAGGGATTTCAAAAAATGTTCTTTCTCCGCTGAGATAATTCCTTCCTACTCCTGATTTGTTGAGTGATTTTTATTGGGAAGGAAGGTTAGATTTTGTTAAATGCTCTTCCTTTATCTGTTTAGATGAAAATATAGTTTCTGGTTTTTTATTCTGTAAATACTGGGTGATACTGCATTATTTTTATAAGTTGAATCAATTTTGCTTTCCTGAAATAAATCAAACTTTTTTATATTGTACAATTTTTATGCTTTTAAATTAGATTTGGCATTATTATGTTGAGGATTTTTTATGTATTAATAAAAGAATGATGTAAATTTTCTCATATCTTTCTGATATGGAAATAAGTATACTACTACCCTCTTAGAATGAGTACAAAGTGGATTTTTGGGATTTTTTGGGAGGGTTAACTTAAAATCTTATTTATTTTGTATTGGTGCATTGTAGTCTTACATCTTAATGGGGTACAAGATAGTAGAGTCATATAGACACCCAGTGCAAAGTTTTTACATATTCATTTGCATTTGCTTTTTTTTATTTAACTATATGTTAGAAGTAATTGTGTCAATGTATAGATACAATCTTTTTGGTATACAATTCATATTTTTTTGAATTTTCTGTTAATATCTTTTGACCATTCTTTTATCTTGTTTTCTGTTTTTTTCTCATTACTCAAAATATTTTCATGAACTAGGAAACTAGACTTTTATTTAGAAGTTGCACAGATTATCATTAAGATTGTAGGATGTCTTTTACATTTTATGGTACTTATTTTTAAATTTCTTAGTGGTGCATTGTAGTCATACATCTTAACGGATTTCAAGATGGTAGAGGCATACATGCACACATCACTCTAGTATTTAATTTTGCATTGCAAATGTTTTATATTCTTGTAAAGATAAATTTATCAGTGTTTTATCTTATTGTTCCTGTATTTTAAATTATAAAAGACTTTCCCTATATTAAGGTAATAAAGGAATAATCCCTAATATTTCTGTTTAGTACATCTGTGGTTTCAGTTTTTAACATTTACCTATCTTTTGTTTTGGAGTTTACTCTTCTGTATGGTGTGAGATAAAAATCAAATTGAATTTTCTTTGCAAATGACAATTCAGTTATCTCATAGTATTTATTAAAACATTTTTTCTTTTCTCAACAATGTGATGTGATTAAAATATACTAAATTTTCAGGTTCTGAATCTATGTGTGGACTTTTCTATTCAGTTAAATTAGTATATAGGCTTTATTTATTTTTTATTATAACATAGTCTTGGTTTAAAAAACTTTACAGTGTTTAAGTATCTCCCTTCATTGCTCTTCTTATTTTCTTTTCTATACACACACACACACACAAACACACACACACACACACACACACACACACCAATATGCCATATTGCCTATTTTTCTGGAACCTTGAGAAACAAAGTAACAATAAATTAAGCACAGGAGAAAATGATGCAATCAGATTTGGTACATTTAAGATGTATGACGCTGCAAACAGAATAACAAAGTACACTGTTTAACAGTAAACTTTGTTATAAGTTGAAAGTGTACACTCTAACAAGTAAGTAACAACTAAAGATAAGTATAGTAAATACATGAATCAGTAACAGTCATGTATTTATGTACTGTATATAATTTTATGTACTTTATTTTTTAACTTTGTATTGGTGCATTGTAGTCATACTTCTTAGTGGAGTACAAGATGCACACATCACCCAATTAGTCCTTACCCAATTCCTTCCCCATTTCCTCCTCCATCCTTTTTCTCATGTTTGGCTTAGTGATTGACTTAGATATGTTTGTTAATGTACATCATGAACCTTAGAGAATTTCCCTCTTCCCCCCTCGCATCCCCTAAGGCCACTTTATTTGCTCATCTATACTATCTCCTTCCTTCTATGATTCAATTTCTCTCTAGCTTTTGCATATTAGGGAGAGTTTTGATTTCTTATTTTTTGTGACTGACTAATCTCACTTAGCATAATGTTCTCCAGTTCCATCCATTTCCCTGTACAGTTGGAAGGATGGTAAGTTTGCTTATGCCAGCATCATCACAGGTATGTAAAAATATGATACCACTGGGCACTTAGATGTTTCCAGCTTCTTTATAATATTATGGGAACACCATTTATATTTGGTTCATTGTTAACCAAAATGTCATTATATAGTATATGACTGTATATTAATTTGGGGAGATTTGATCTTTGTGAATTTGAGTAATCCGTGAAAAATTGTTCATATTTCAGCCTTTTTAAAATTTCTTATTGGCACATTGTAATCATACATCTTAATTGAGCACAGGATGGTAGAGAAATACATACACATATCACTCATTTAGCCCTTCCCCGATTCCCACCCCTTTCCCTTCTTCCTCCTTCCTTCTCATATTTGGTTTAGTGACTGACTATGATATGTTTGTGAATGTAAATCATTTACATTAAGGTATTTTCCTGTTTCTCCTCCCATCCCCCTCAGTTTGGTCTCTTTATTTGCTCATCTATGGTATCTCCTTCTTCATCTAGACCTCTCCTATGACTGTTTTCTTTTTTTTTTCCTTTTACATATTAGGAAGAGCATCTGATTTTTTTTTTTTTTTACTTTTGGTGAATGACTAATATCATTTTAGCATAAAGTTCTCCAGTTCCATCCATTTCCCCTGCAAATGACAATATTTTGTTCTTCTTTATGGCTGAGTAAAATTCCATTGTTTACATATCCCATAGTTGTGTAATCCCTTCATCTGTTGATGCACATGTTGGCTAGTTCCATAGTTTGACAATTGTGAATTTTGTGGCTATGAACATAGATATGCATGCATTTGTTTGGTATTTTGGATTCCATTCTTTTGGGTAGATACTCAGAAGGGGTTATTGCTGGATCATGCAGTAGGTTCATTTTTGTTCTTCTGACGATCTAACATACTGTTTTCCAAAGTGGTTGCACTAATTTGCAATTCCACCAACAAGGTATTAGAGTTCCCACTTCTCCTCAGTATTTGTTGTTGTTTCTTACCCTCTATAAGAATCAATTAAAATTGGATAAAAGACTTGGAAATCAGACCAGAGACCTTGCAGTTTCTTGAAGAGGGCATAGGGCCTACACTGCAACACACAGGCATAGGTAAAACTTTCTTAACAAGACCCCACAGGCACTGAAAGGCTCCATTTTAAAAGAAAAAATATAAGCCCCTAGGAGCCAGCTAACAGTTAAAAGAAAAATATATATTTTTTACTGCAGCTTAAGAAGTATAGGCTCAAGAATGAGAAATATGCAATAAGCCAACCCTGTTCCTGGAACCTACCTAGCATCTTATCTATACTAAACGGGTCAGCGCGCCCTGTGCCGGGAACCTGCTGACTACACCTGGTATCTTATCTAACACTTGACTACAGAATGTACTTTTCAAATGATTCTGTAATTTTCTGTAAATGCATGCAATCTGGCCCAATCTCCCCCTAACTAGTGGTCTTTTCCCTATAAATTCCCTCAGTTCCAGTCGCTTGAGGCCGAACTCCTATACGAGTCGGCCCCAGTGCACTGGCTCCTTAATAAACCTTTTGCTTTTGCATCAAGGATAAGTCTCTCGTGTGTACTTGGCATCACTTATCCCAAGGCTTGATTGAGGGTCTCCCCTCTGCGGGAGTCTTTCATTTGGTGCATTGGCCGGAACAAGCGACCACCCAAGTTCCGCGAGACACCCCTTGGAGGTAAGACTTTTACCTGTTTGTCTCTGTTTGTCTTGTTTGTCTCCTGTTGCTGGCTTTGGTTTCGGTTTCTGGTATTTGCAGTCGTCTGCTCCAGCGGTGCCCACTGGCGCAGAACTCCTTGTCCGATTGATTGTGGGTTCGAGTCCCATACGGAAGGAGGGTTATGACAGACGTGTCCGTGATAACCGACTGCCACCCTGGGAGACATCCCAGGAAGTCTGGGGAACTCCGAGGACGCTGGAAACGTCCCATCTGAGGCTGAGGATCATGGGTTAGAGTCCCACTCTCAGCCATCTGGGTGCCAATCGATTGTGGGTTCGAGTCCCACATGAAGGGTGCTGTCTAGGGTTTGGAAGGGCCACTTGCCAGAGGTGGCCAGTTGTGTTTCTTTAGCTGGTTTTAGGAGTTTTTCAGTGAGAAGTGAGGCTTTATTTAGAGTTTGTTTGAGGGCCAGTTGTGTTTCTTTGTCTGGTTTGTTTGAGTGTCATTTTTTGTGTTTCTTATCAGAATGCGTGTACCAGCTGGGTTGTAAATAATTCTTTTCAATAGGGGTGATTAATTTGTTAGATATCTGTTGTGTAAATAGCTTAAATTTAGTAAATTAAATTATAGTCTATTTTTATTAACTTAGGGAAATAGCCGATCTTGGGTGGGGTTGAGCAATGACATCTGTTAAAATTAAATAACAGTCTGCCAGGGGAGTGCAAATAAGGGGTGGTCACCCAGCACCCCAGACTAGCCTACCTCTGTTAGAGAGGGCAGGTTTTCCTGAGCCACCATAAAGGCATACTGCATCAGGCAAAAAACCTGATGAAGTCCCCTCCTTAATACAGCACACACCCTGACCCCAAACACTAGAAACTCCACCCCGGACTCCAGTTAATGTATAAGGACTTCTTTCCAGCTGCCTGGGTGGGTTTCTGTCCACCTATGACCCTTAAGGATTGGGGGAAGTGGCCGGCAAGAAAAGGGGAACCTTGCTACCAGCTGCTCAGGTGGCCCTCCTACCACCTGTAACCCATAAGGATTTGGGGAGCATCCAATGGTAAGGAGCCTGCGTGGGGGCTTGTACCACCCCCCCTTCATTCCAGACCGACTGGAGTCCACTACCATCTCCCTAGACTCATAACTCGCCCATCCAACTCGGCTGAAAATAGTAAAGGGTGTTAGTTACAAAGCTTTAGTGTCAAAAAGTTGGTGTGCGTATGGATTTGTTTGGTTTGTTTTCTCTTTTTTGTGTTTAATTTTGGCATTGGGGCAAGGAACCCCAGCTGTCCATGGGGAAAGGTAAAAAATGCTGTTCTGTGTTTTATTTGTTTGAGGTGGCATGTTTTTTGGTATGGTAAAAATTTTATGATATTGTTTTGTCTTCTATGGTGCACTGGCACCTTAATAAACCTTTTGCTTTTGCATCAAGGATAAGTCTCTCGTGTGTACTTGGCGTGGCTTATCCCAAGGTTTGATTGAAGGTCTCCCCTCTGCGGGGGTCTTTCAGCACAATATACTAAAAGGAGGATTAATGTGTTAGATTGCATTAAACTGAAAAGCTTCTGTAGAGCAAAGAAAATTATCAAGTACCTCAACAGAGAGATGATAGAATGGGAAAAAATTTGCCAACTATTTCTTCAATAGAATATTAATATCTAGGATATACAGAGAACTCACAAAACTCACATCTAAGAAAACAAATAACCTAATAAAAATAGACAAGTGAAGTAAAGACACACTTCACAAAAGAAGAAATTCACATGGCCAATAAATGTATGAAAAAAATGCTCAGCATCATTAGCAAGCAGAGAGATGGAAATCAAAACCACCCTGAGATTTCAGCTACCTCTAACTACAATGGCAATCATTAAAAACACAAACAACAACAAATATTTGAGCCTTTTAGGATTGTTGTAAAGTGTAAAGTTGTTGGTGTTGTTCTTAAAAAAAGGTTTTAATACTACATTCCTAAGCAGTTTCTGACTGATTTTTCTCTCCTCTCTCTCTCTCTCACTCTGTGTGTGTGTGTGTGTGTGTGTGTGTGTGTGTGTGTGTGTGAGAGAGAGAGAGAGAGAGAGAGAAAGAGAGAGAGAATTTATAGGTGTTAATCATATGCCATTTTCCCAAAACTTAATTTTCTTTAATTTTGTATTTATTTTCTAGATATACTATCATATTATACATAATTTTTCCAATTATGTTGCCTCCAATTTTTTCTCATGCGACAGAGGTAAGATTTACTTTGTTCCTCCTTTAAGTGACTGTGTTTCTAAAGTATCTAAATTAACATACATCTAAATAAATTCATATATATTCATGTAGTATAGGTTTGTTATATCATGTTATACTATTGTGGTGAATTTTCTACATCCTGTTTTTAGCATCTATGGAGACAAATTTTGGGTTTTTTAATTTATTTCAATGGCATATAATAAATTTTCTAATGTTAAAATATCTCCACATTTCTGGTTTAAATTTGGTTTGTTCATAATGTCTTTCCTTTTGTATTTGTAATGAGCAGTTGTAATCTACTTGCTAATATAATTTGAAAATTTCCTTTGATGTTTATGAAATTTCTTTGCAGTTTTCTTGTTTGTACAATTTTCTTAGGCTTATGTATCTATATTATAGTCCTTTATCTGAATAGTCTTTTCTCGACTGTAATCTGGAAATATTTAAGTGAAAGTGAGATTAAGCCATATCTGGTTTCAACTAAAAATCTCTGTGAACTAGTCACTGCAACCTTGGTACATCAAAATTCACCAGTGAAAAATAATGTGTTCTATTTTAAAGTACTTTCTTTAATAAAATAACAAGGAATGCAAAAAATTTCCAGCAAAATTACTTAGTATAAGCATTGGAATCAGTAACCTTAATAGTATAGAAAGATAAAATGCACATATTTTGATTAATGATGCATTTCTATTTCAGTGTGCACTTATATACTTAACGTTCATTATATTTTTTGCAATTAAAATTATCTTCAGGTTAATCTGTACAAATAATACTGACAGATTGATATGACTGTTTTAATTGATTCTAAGAGCACATGAAATGAGTTGCCACATTTAGACTTCTTGAGAGGGTTGTGGACAATCTATTCTCTCTCCTCTTCTTCCTTTAAATTAATCTTTACCTTTCATTCTTTATTTTTGAGCTGTTCACAATTGGATTTCTTTAGTTTTAGAACTACAGAATTTTTCTTTCCACAAGGACTTCCAAATACTGTTTCTTTTTTCCCAAGTTGGACTAATCTACACAGTTTTCACCCTTATTTTCAAAACAATACCAGTTTACTCTGTTATCAGCATTCAATATGGAATACTTCTTTGGAGAATTTATTAAAAATCATTCACTAAATTAATTTTCTTTTTTGAGTGTTTTCTACTAGGATGCATGGCCCATGAGTTCAGATTCCCTGTTAGTGTTATTCTCTATTTTATTCCTAATAACTACAATACTATTGAGCATCTACGTGGCTCTAGTTTGTATTTGTTGTATAAATGGGAGAATGATTGTATATAAGACACTTCATAAACACTATAGAAAATATTGCTGGATTAGATCTTGGGGATATCAGGAAATTCAGGCATCATTAATAAAAGCAATAAGGAAGGAGACTGGCATAAATATGTCCTGAGAAGGTAAGTAAGCCTTTATTTAAATAAAGACATCTTTTTTTGTGAAAGAGAGTCAATGTGGAGTGTTTTCTGGCATTCTAGCCTTTATGAGCCATTATAATTTTCTTATTAATTTACTAAAGAAAAGTAGTGACTAAGAACAGCTGGGAGTGAGAATCATTCTGAGGTTTACCAATGGTATGTACACAGCTCTTATTCTTTTTATCATGTTTCATCAATTATAACATTAAACTCTCTTATACTCTGCTGGAGATATAAGTGTGTTTGAAAAAATCATTATTACCAAAAAGACTGAATTTATGCTGCCTCCCTTAGGGAATTAGGGAATACCACTGATTTGAATTGGAAGTTAAAGGATACTTTTGGAGGAAGAAAGACACTGGACTTTTAAAAATATTAACAAAAAATCCATGACTATATTTGTGCAGTAGTTTTACTGTTCTAAATTTACTTTTTATTTCATGTTTTCTTATTTTCATGACCATTTACTTTTCTTTACATTTCCACCTTCTCTTGAACATTCATCAATGGAACAGTTAGTAGTTTCTAAAAAATCACTCAGTTTATATAACTTTAAGTCTAACATTTCTAAGGATGCAATAAAAGAGTTCTGGATGCAAAATATATGACCTTTGTTTTTGCAGACACATAATTTGACTACTGCTGAGCAGATTTAATCCCTTGTATTAAAGGTTTTCTTTTGCAAAATATAATCATTTGAGAAGAAATCCAGTGCCAAATATTGCTAATGGCTGAAGGATGACAGAGTTCACCTTAAGAATGAAAATGTTTATGCTCTATTACTTGTTTGTAGATCTTTGTGTATCTCTGAAGGAATATTGTCTTTTTCTTGAGATTGAAATTGAGATAAATTCTGATGAAAGTACCCATGATCACATTCACAAGCCTACTTCAGCGACAAGATTAGAATTATTTATTATTTATTTATTTATTTATTTATTTATTTATTTATTTATTTACTGTGGTACTGGGGTTCCTGGAAGCCCTTCTGCCTCCAGGCTACACTCCCAAACCTATTTTATACTTTTTTTTAATTTTTGGAAACAGGGTCTTTTAAGCCAGTGCTGCTGGCTTCGAACCTGCGTGATCCTCCTGTCTTTGCCTCCCAAGCGTGGGGATTACAAGCGTGTGCCACCATGCCCGGCCAAGATTAGAATTTAAGCATCTAGGTACTTGCTAAGAAATAGTGATAAAAGAAGCCGGGCTTGGTGACACATGCTTGTAATCCCAGCATTCAGGAGGCTGAGACCGGAGAATCGGGGTTTGCGGACAGCCTCAGCTACTTGGGCTCTCTGCAACTCAGTGAGACCCAGTTTCAAAATAAAGAATAAAAAATAGGGCAGGGGGTGAAGCTCGGAGGTCAAATGCCCCTGGGTTCCATCCCCAGCCCCCTCCCCCCAAAAAATAGAAATAGTGATAAAAGGAAGTAAGGATGAAAGTGAGTTTGCAAGAAGGAGGTTTGTACGCTGGGACTAGAGTGGACCTGATCAGTATGTAGAGGTTTCACTAAATTCCCTGGGCATTTTAGTGTTAAGGCCTCATCACTGTGGCCCCATGGCTCACTGAATATGATAGCATTTATGTATGCCTACATTATGTCTTTGTGTTAAATAGGACATAAAAATTATCTCTGACTCTTATCACAATGTTGCAAACTATTATTCTTATTTAACAGGAAACCAGGGCTTGGTGAGATATACTTACCCATATTTTATGTTTAATGAGTGCTTACTCCATGGTTCAAACTAGGTCTATCTGATTCAGAAGGAAACACCACACCATTATTCCCTTTGAATAATTATATGAATCAAATATAATGTAATAGAAAATGAATTTTTATGGGAGAAGAGAAAAGTGAATTATCAGTTATTAGTTCCCTATGCCCATTGTAGTGCATTACCATAATCTTGTAACTTTAAATACCAATTTGTTCTCTCAAGGTTTTTTATTCCAGAAGTTCAAAAACAAGGGTGTGTAGGCCTGTTGCTCCTTCACAGGCTCTATAATAGACTCTGTTCTTTTCCATCTTCTGATGGTTTGTCACCACATCCCTTCAATCTCTGCTTCTATATTCACATTGCCTCTTCTGTCTGTCAAATCACCCTCAGCCTTATTCTTTTAAGGTAACTTACTGGATTTAGGGCTCACTATAAAAATTCTTTACAAAAAGGTATCTGCAAATACCATTTCCCAAATAAAGTAACATTAACAAATTCCAGGGATTAAGATGTTGACATGTGTATTGAAAGACAATAATTTAGCCTACTGTATTGAGTAATGAATTTTTATGATTAGACTCAGTTGGTCTAGGATCTTTGTTCCCTTCTTCCTAGCTTTGTTTTGGATATAGAATTGTTGGAGCTCTCTCAATATGTTGCACTTTACCTCCCATCCAGAGGAGATTGGGCTGGTCTCTTGAAAATTTGAATGAATAACGGGGTATGTTGAGGCAATGTAGCAGGCCTTTTGCTATGGGTTCAAACCAGCCACTGTAACATTCTTGATAGAAACATTCTAGATAAACTAGTTTTAAATGTTCACAAGTATAGAGCCTGTCTTGAAGGGACTTAAAGTTTAAGCATCCTAACAGTTTATAAAATAAGGCAAGGACTTATCATAAACTATAAAATATACTAGATGATATATTTTTTCTTATAATTTTATAATATTAATTATAGCAAAAACTAAATTTTAAAGGAAGACTCATGTTTGAGGGAAATCACGAAGTTTGAAGAAAATAAGCACTCATACTTGAGGGAAATCACAAAGTATGAATAAAAGAATTATTTTGACTTGAGACCAGTTTTTGATTCGTGTGCCATTCTTAGGTATCCCAGGTCTTATCTCTTTCAATATTTATATTGTGGATATTGGCTTTGATTTTATGTGTCAACTTTTGGAAAACTTCTATTTTACCCTTGGAAATAATAGTTAATTTTTAATAAAACCATACTTATCTTCATAATATAAAGATACTTTAGTGCTTCCTTCACCTCCTCATCTTGACCATAATCTAGCTCTACCCTATGACTCTCCCTGAAGCCTTTAAAAATGGTGAATTTTTTTCTCTGTCTTACTCCAACCACTCTTGATCCCATATTTAAGATGTGTGTTCTCCTTGATGATGGAATACTATGCTCTTTCTTTTCCTTTAAATTTGGAATCTTATGTTATTAGATTATACATCCTTTTGTCTCTGGCAATTGTTATATTTGTGTGTAAACTTGATAAGGTCATAGAATATCCAGATATCTAGTCAAACATTGTGGGTGTTTCTGTAGGCTTGTTTTTAGATGAATTTAACATTTGTATCAGAAAACTGCAAGATTGGTCTCCACGACGTGGATGGGCATCACCCCATCAGTTGACAACAAGGATAGAACAAAGAGGCCAACCTCCTGAATAAGAGGGAATTCCTTTTTCTGAACTGCTTTCAAGCTGGGACATATTTGTTGACTGGCTTGTTTTCTGCTTTTGGACTTGCACTAAAGCAGTGCTCCCTTTAGTGGTTGAACCTTTTAGCTTTCAGACAGAAAACACATCATTGGACCAGAACTATAATATATAATATCATCTCTCCTGAATCTAAAGATCTAGGGCCCTATCAACCTCTGCAATGAGGCAGTTGCTATAATCTCCCTATGCATAACTGCAACACCCCCTCACACACTATTGCCTTTAATTCTCTAGAGAACTCTCACTAGCACACTCCTCCTTATTGCAGTACTTCACTGACTTCTAATTTACTCTTCAGTTAGATAAGATGTTTTACTCTATTGCATGCTATCACTCCTACAAATATAATCCTGTTTCAATTCTTTGTAATATCAATATCTATGTATATGATCCTTCCAACATTATGGCTATTCAGTTTGATGGCCTGTTATTTTCTCCACTAACATTGCCATTTGATCCTATCAGCAAAGAAACAAATAGTATTTCCTATCATTATATGTAGTATATGTCATTATCACTAACTATAATATCTTGTCATTCTCAGCATCCCTCTATAACCTCAGTATTGAGCATCCCACTTGCCACCAATTCACTACCTTTGTCACTTTAATAACAACAATTATTTTACTCCATGAAGACCTCCAGTTTTATTTGCTTTTCAACTTAACATTCATTCAAAATGGTTCATAGTATTTTAATGGACACATAGATTTCCATCAAATGGATTTATCACAATTTACTTAAGTACTCTCTATTTAACTGAATTGAAGTTCTTTCTTTGCTTTGCATTCTTCTTTATTAGTAGCTAATTATTCTGCAATGAACATACCCAGCCCTCAGGATACCTTTCCAGCGGAGAGAGCCATTTCTCAGGCTCTTGATGCAGACTGTCAGATTGCTTTTTAAAGTGTTTGTGGATTTATATACTCATCAGCCTTTGTATTTTCCATTTTCCAACTCTTAGAGTACAAAGTATGTTCCAGAATTTTGTTATAATTTTCCTTATCTTTCTGGGAAATTGAGGATCATTATGACTATAAGGAACAAGAAATAAATAGAAACATAAATAGTGATTTTTGTAATAAAGTAAGGCATTGCATTTTATTGTTCTTTGACATAAATTTCCTGATGAATATATTATTTCTATTGCATGTGAGGTGTTCATAATGGCATAAAAGTGCTGATGTGGATTTGGTGGTCCCAGATGTTGTATCAAATTTCTCTATTTTCCAAAAATGCACATTGTGGGATAAATCATGTCATATGCAAAGAAAGATTTCTAGGTCTCCACAAAATTGAGGTCTGAGTGCAGTCAGCACTACTCATAATGCACAATATAATAGTAGCTCTTAACTCTCATGAGAGTAAAGGAACATTACTAGATAAATATATCACTACCAATCCCACTATTATGTACAGGAAAGGAGGAGGGGAGCAAAAAGGAAGACATCAAGAAGGAAAGAGACTAAATAATTTTATGTGTATAGATGAATTTATCACTGTAAATCTCACTGTCATGTACAATTAAATTACAACAATAAAATTTTTTTGAGGGTCTGATGATGGAACCCAGGGGCAATCAACTTCCGAGCTATACCCCCTGCCCTACTTTTTATTCTTTAATTTGAAACTGGGTCTCACTGAGTTGCAGAGGGCCTCACTAAGTAGCTGAGGCTGTCCATGAACCACGATCCTACAGTCTCAGCCTCCCGAATGCTGGGATCACAAGCATGCACCACCATTCCTGGCTAAATAAAAATGTTTCTTTTATGTATTTATGTATTTATTTAAGAGTTTATTGTACAATTTTATTTTTCATTTTAAAATATTTTTTATTTTTATGCGGATCATATTGAAAATAGAATAAAAATGTTTTATTAATATACTTTAATCCAAGTCTTCTACCAGATATGTATTTTGTAAATATTTTCTCCCCATCTGCCGCTTGTCTTTCATTCCCTTAATCGTGATTTTGTTGAGCAGCTTTTCATTTTTTTTTAATGTAACACATCATGATTTCTTTTCATGAATTATACTCTTTAAGTTAAATCCAGAAACTTTTCATCTTACCCAAAGTCAAATTGAATTACATCTAGACTTCCTTTAAAAAACAAAAGAAATTTTCTTACCAACTTATTCACATTTCTCAGCATAGATTCTGATGTGTACTGTTATTACTCTCCTCCTCCTCCTCCTCCTCCTCCTCCTCCTCCTCCTCCTCCTCCTCCTTCTTCTTCTTCTTCTTCTTCTTCTTCTTCTTCTTCTTCTTCAGCTTCTTCTTCTTCTTCTGAATTGGGAATTGAACCCAGGGGCATTCTACCCTTGAAACACATCTCTCAGCATGATTTTATTTTTGTTTTGGAAGAGTCTCACTAAATTCCTGAGGGTCTCCCTAAGTTACTGTACACTGCTGGCCTATAATTCTATCTCAGTTTCCAAAGGACTGGAATTATAGGCATGAGACACCATGCCCAGTTACCCTGTGTTATTCTTTAAAAAGCATTAGCATAGCATTTTTAAACTTGGGCCTTTTTATTATATAGCTGCCTCTTCAAGTTCTGACTCCATCACTTACAGCAATATTTCACCTATATGTAACATTAATTTCCTTATCTTCAACATGTGTCTATAGCATCTACCAAGTAGTGTTAAGAATTTTAAATGAAATAATGTATGGAAAGCACTTAGTATAATACTGGTACATAGCATAGCTATTAGTTTTATGATTATGAATTTTATATATAAAATATAATTGTATAACCTTTAATTTCTTTTTAATGTCATTGTAAATAACTTTTATTTTATAAATAATAGTAATCTGGGTATGGTAGTGTATTTTTCTAAATCCAGAGTTTGGGAAGCTAAAACAGGATGATCAGGATTAGAGGCCATTCCCAAAAACGTATTGAGTCTTTCAGAATCTTAACAAGACCCTATTTGAAAACAAAAATAAAATAGACCTGGAATTGTAGCTCAGAGGTAGAATACCCCCTGGTTCAATCCCAGTTCCACCAAAATAGTACCCAAACTTACTGAATAAAATTTGATATGAAACTGCAGATTTATTTAAAACATCTTTGTTTCTATTTTTATTTTATAGTTCAAATTCGATTTTAGTTGTAATGATTAAAGAATAAAATATATGCATTTGTATGTATGTATATATACACATAGGGAGAGAGGTTGACAGAAAAAGAAAGAAAAAGAGAATGATGATAAACAGTATATAATGTCTGGTACAAGATAAACCTAATTCTGCTTATTCCTTTTATACACAAAAATATACAGACAACCAGTATAAAATATTTCTCCTAGGTTTTTATTTCCTTTAGGTGGAGGTGACTCCAATGGAACTTTTTCTTTGTGTGTGTGTGACCAGGGATACTCTACCTCTGAGCTACAGCCCTAGCCCCTTTTCATATTTTATTTTAAAACAGTGTTCCTCTAAGTTGCTAAGGCTTGCCTTGAACCTGTGATCCTCCTGTCTCAGTCTCCCAAGTTCTGGGATTATAGATGTGTGTCACTGTATCCAATTCTAATGAACTCTCAGGGGAATTTAGGAATTAGTGGCTCCATGTCATTATAAGGTATAGGAACTACAAATTGGACAGACCTACAAACATCTTGAACAAAGGAAATCTTCCTGGGCTTCAACTTTTGCTTATAGAGTATACAAAATCACTTATTAATAATTAGTATATTTCTTATTCATTGAGTGTTTTTATGAGTCAGAAACTGCATTAAACACATTAATTTTATTATTTCATTTAATCATTTAAATATATTTTACTGGGAGATGATAAGGAAATTGAGGTTCTAAGCTGGGCATGGTGTCACATGTTTGCAATCCCAGCATTCCTGAGGCTGAGACAGGAGGATCTCAGTTTGCCAACAGCCTCAAGTACTTAGCGAGGCCCTTTGCAACTCAGTGAGATTCTGTTTCAAAAAAAATGAAAAGACTAAAAAAAAATTGGGCTTGGGGTGTTGCTCTGAGGTACAGTGGCCCTAGGTTTCATCCCTAGTACCACAAAAAAGGAAGAAAGTGAGGAAGAAGAGAAGGAAGGAAGGAAAGAAGGAGGAAGGAAGGAAGGAAGGAAGGAAGGAAGGAAGGAAGGAAGGAAGGAAGGAAGAAGGGAGGAAGGAAGGAAGGGAGGGAGGGAGGGAAACTGAGGTTCTAAGAAGTAAAGTCATTTTTCCAAAAGTTAAATAGCTGGTGGATATAGGTGTCTGAATTAGAAGCTAGGGATGTCTGATTCCAAAGCTAAGCACCATGATCAACTGCCTGTCATTGTTCAAGGAAAATGAGTTATAACAAGTTCCTGAGAGAGAACTGAGAATTGTAGAGAGGCATCTATAAAAACAAAATAAGGTTAAAAAGGAGAAATTCTCAGTAAAATAACGTAGGTTGTTGTTTCAGAATCTCTGACCTTGGCCTGTTGAAGTATTCTCCTAGTTATGTGTGCAATGTAACTGTACCCATCATTGCTCATGATGATCCTCATTAGGCAAATGATCCAGGACATAAAGCAAAGATTATTCTAGTTTATAGTTTGGAAATTTTTGTAACACAGATTATAGTTACTCTGAGACATTTGTCTTCTTAAATACTAAAATCTAACAACTGTAAATTTGATATAATAATGTTTTTTTATTTTTATACAATTTTTATTTAAAATAAATGGTATACATTTAAACTGTACCTGGTGCCCTCTTCAGGACTCCAGATAATGGATGAGATATCTCAGCAAACATTGATATAATAATGTTTTTAAAGTCAGCCTTTTTATTTCCCTAAGTAAGTTGTATGTCAGTGGTAAAATTGAAAATCACTCACTTAAACCTCTGTGTATGGATTTTATTTGATGTCATATATATCTTAGCACCATGTTTATTTTTATACTTTTATTGATACATTGTATCATAGTGTATCATGATGGAATTCAAAGTGATAAATTCCTTTATACACACATCACTTGGTGTGTCTTCCTTTCTACCCCACCCTTCTTTACTTTCTCCTACTCCATACATGTTTGTAAGACTAGTACTGATACCTGCATATGTGAACATAATTTATACAATATTTTTTCTCAAGCCTTTTTCACATTTAAGCTAATTTTATTCCTGCTTGCCTCAGGGTGTGGAATAGATCATTTGGGAAAAAAATACAGTAAAAACAAAAATACCTTATCATGTACAACTTTTAAACTACAATAATGATACATACTTAATTACTTCCATGCACATAAGTCTAACATTACAGTTTTTTTAAATAAACATAAATAAGACTTCTAGGAATATTTCATAACAAAATAATTCCTAATTTTTCTTTTTAGACAGATGAAACACCTACAAAATAAAAATTTATATACACAGTGAGCATTTTACTAAAAAGGAATACTTAAGTAAATGAAGTATGTGGACAACCTTAGGGTGGGCTGATATCATATACTCAGCTAGGTAGGCAACAAACTACAATGCCAAATGGAAAGTTGTATTTGCAAATGTTAAAACTAAGTTAACTTTTATAATTAAATACATAAAATATACTGATTTGCTAAAATAATTAAGATCTGATGTAGTAACACTTTACTATAAAGAATGAAAAACAGAATACTTATAAACAATTAATGAATCATAAGAATAGTTTACTACAATAAATGCTGGCTAAATAGAGGTGTATACCGTGAAGCACTATGAATGGTAAATGTTTTGCCACATACTTTTGTTACCTTGAGATAGGTAACACATGTGTCCCAATTTTGGAATTCATTTTTAGTTGCTGCTGGTATCATGTGTTTTAAGAAATGTATATAGGGCCAGGCGTGGTGTGCACGCTTGTAATCCTAGGATTCGGGAGGCTGAGATTGGAGGATTGTGATTCATGGACACCCTCAGCTACTTAGTGAGGCCCTCTGCAACTTAGTGAGACTCTATTTCAAAATAAAGAATAAAAAATAGGGCAAGGGGAGCCGGGCGTGGTGGCGCACGCTTGTAATCCCCGCGCTTGGGAGGCGGAGACAGGAGGATCGCGCAGGTTCGAAGCCAGCCGCGCTGGCGTAAGAGACCCTGTTTCAAAAATATAAAATAGGTCTGGGAGCGTAGCCCGGAGGTAGAAGGGCTTCCAGGAACCCCAGTACCACCACCAAAAAAAAAAAAAAAATAGGGCAAGGGGTGTAGTTTGGAGGTCGAATGCCTCTGGGTTCCATCCCCAGACCCGCCAAAAAAAAAAAAAAAAAAAAAAAAGAAGAAATGTGTATATTATGAAAACCTTGAAAATACTAATGAATGAAAAGATGAATCAAAGACTTGGAAGTTAGACCAGAGACCTCAAAACTCCTTGAAAAGGGCATAGGTCAAACACTGTAACACATAGGCACAGATAACTTTCTCAACAAGACCCCAAAGGCACAACAAACTAAAAGGCAAATCAATATGTGAGATTGCATGACACTGAAGAGCTTCTGTTCAGCAAAGGAAACTGTCAAGAGCCAACGGAATGGGATAAGATTTTTGCCACCTACACCTCTGATAGAGGACTAATATCTAGATTAGATATCAAGAAACTCAACACTAATAAAATAAAGCATCCAAAAACAAAAAGGGCAAGAATTTAATAGACACTTCATGAAAGAAGAAATTCAAATGGCCAATAAGTGCATGAAAAAATGCTCAACATCATTGGTAATCAGATAGATGCAAATCAAAACTACCCTGAGATTTCACCTAACTCCAACTAGAATGGCAATCATTCAAAACAAGAAACAACAACAGACGCTGGCGAGGATGTGGAGAAGTGGGAACTCTAAAACATTTTTGGTGGGACTGCAAATTAGTGCAACCACTTTGAAAAACAGTATGGAGAATCCTCAGAAGAATGGGAACAAATCTACCATATGATCCAGCAATATCACTTCTGGGTATCTACCCAAAAGATAGGAAACCAAACTACCAAACTAATTCATGTGTATATATGTTCATAGCTGAACAATTCACTATAGCCAAACTATGGAACCAGCCAAGATGTCCATCAACAGATGAATGGATTACAAAACTGTGGTATATGTACACAATGAAATTTTACTCAGCCATTTAAAAAAAAACTCAGTTACATCACTTTCAGGGATATGGATTGAACTGGAGGACATTATGCTAAGTGAGATTAGTCAGTCACATAAAGTAAGGAATCGGATGTTTTCCCTAATATGTGAAAACTAGGGTGAAAGGGGTCATAGGAGAAGCTCCAGGTGAAAAAGGAGATCCTATAGAGGAACAAATAAGGCAACCTAAATGTGGGGATGGGAGGGCAGGGGAGAAGGAAACTCTTTAAAGTGCATGATGTACTTATTCATATGGAAGTCAACCACTAAACCAAGCATGGGTGAGAGGGCATGGGAGGGAGTGAGGTGGGGACTGGGAGAGGCCTGATTGGGTGATGTGTGCATTTAAGTCTACACAAGTCTTTTTACCCCATTATGATGCATAAATACAATGCACCGATAATAAATATAAAAAAATAAAAAAATATATTTTAGGAATATTTTCATGGAATTATGTACAGTCTCATTGTGTAAATTTCAAGGCAAGATTTTTATTTCCTGTGAAACAGATCATTGTTCTATGAAAGAAATGCACTAAGAAAAGTAAAATAAATTCTCTCAAGCCCTTTTGTTTACTGTTTTCTCTAGTTTCCATGTATGATAACAAACCTAGGATCTTTTACTGAGTTTTACTGAGTTTTTTTTTATTTCACTGTGCATAAGGTTCTCAATAACCATCCATTTTTCTGCAAATTACATAATATGCTTTACTTTATCTGTATAAAATTCCACTGTGTGTACAATCTATATATTTTTATCATTCATCTGTTGACTGACACCTAGATTGGTTCCATAATTTGGGCATTGTGAATTGTGCTGCTATAAACAAGGACCATAAAACATATAATACTATGCATCGCTACAGTATTCAGACTTTCTTTTGAAAAGATTCCAAAGAATGGTATACCTGGGTCATGTGGTAATTCCATTCTTTATCTTTTGAGGAAGCTCAAAACTGATCTCCATGAGTGGTTGTAATAATTTATAATCCCATTAAAGATGCATTAGACTTTCTACTTCCCTGAATATTTGCCAACATTTATTTTTTGATTTTTATTTTTGATGGTTGTCATTCTAACTGGAGTTAGATGAGATCTCAGTTTAGTACTGTTTTACATTTCCCTGATTGCTAATGATGTTGAACACTTTTTCAATTCTTTTTTCACCATATGTATTTTATGTTTAAGAAGTGTGTATTTAGTACAATTTCTTATTATTTGATTGGGGTTTTTGGTATTACTGTTTTCCATTTTTATATATTATAGGTAGCATCTTCATGAACTTACCTTTGCAAATATTGGATTATAATTTTAGTTTCATGTTGAATTTGACAGATACAAATTATTGTACCTGTTTTGAAATTCATCATACTACATCTCCTCTCAAAATTATCTATTCAGTGCTTGTTGTAGTTTACATATAGAATGTCCACTGGAAAATCTTATATATTGGCACTGCAAAAATGTTTAAAAGTGAAATAATTGTATCATGAACTTTAATCTCATCAGTGGATAAGTACATTAATGTATCAATAATTTAAATGGATTTAATAGGTAGTAACATAGGCAGGTAGTGTGTGTCTGGAGGAGGTATGTCACTTGTTGTGTAGACTTTCTACTGTATATTCTTCATCCCATTCCTTCCATAATGTAGTAATCGCATCTCTTCATATACTGTTGCTGCCCTGGATCCAGCCCTATGGACTACAACCTCTGAAACTGGGAGCCCCAATAAATTTTTCTTCCTCTAAATTTTGTTTGTCAGAACTTTAAATCACAGTGATTAAGATGCTGACTCACACAGTAGTTATCTCACATTAGATTCTTTGAAGGTCTGGGATCATGAATTCTTCATCTCTACATGGTATCTAGTACCAAGCTCAAGTCCTTTTCCTCAGAACCTCCTGTTAAACCAACAACTATGTGTTGAGATGAATGAATCCACAAAATGGGCATGATAATATTTCATTTTCAGGACAGTTTTAGGACATTTCATTAGAATCAACATTTTTATATTCTAGTTTTTGTCCATAAAGAATATATCCAGCTGGGCATGATAGTGTACACCTGTGATTCCAGTATTTTGGAGGCTGATACAGGAGGATTGAAGGTTTGAAGCCAATGTCAGCAACATAGCAAAGCTCTTAGTAACTTACTGACACTCTGTTTACAAGTAAAAGTTAAAGTAGAGCTGTTGGTATAGCTTGGAGGTAGAATGTTCCTGGGTTCAATCCCCACTAACACAAAAACAAAAAACATGCACCAAGCCAGGCCTGGTGGTTCATGCTTGTAACTCCAGTACTTGGGAGGTAGAGAGAGGAGGACTGAAGGTTTGAATCCACATTCAACAACTCAGTGAGATCCTGTTTCAAAATAAAATATAGTAGTTCCGTAGTAGTATACCACTGGTTTCAATCCCTAGTACAAAACGAATGCCAAATAAATAGGAACTGTGTACCCCATAACTATGTATTTGTGTGTGTCAGTTAAAACAAAAACTTGCAAATTTAAAAATATGAATGCATTTAAAACTTAGAAGAATATTCTGAATAACTCAAGATTAACTCATGCATCTGATAGTTATGTCTATTATAGATTTCAAATTGGAATCTTTAGGAGCTATAGGTTTATTATTTGGATCACACAGAAATTTGCCATTATCAAAGTCAATACTCTTCTTTTTATGCCAATATAATCTTTTTGTGAATGATACCTGTACAGTGAAAGTGCTTCTTACATTTTTCCCACCAAATCCCTTTTAATAAATTGTTCTTAGCTCTTTATTGGATGTAATATGTAATCTAATTTTCTATTGATACGAGAATCATCATGAAGTAAAAGACATTTGAAAGCCTTCTCTGAAGCAGGTTTTCCTGCTGCATCATAAACTGGCATTTGCCTTTCTTACTGATTAATGAGGATTATTGATTTGTTTATGACATTCTCCCTAGTGTTTGGAGACTCTATCTTATCTATCCTTCAGATATTTTCCCCTACAGGTTTTTAAAGCTGTTCATTTTCTGCAGGTGCTTTTGTAATGTACCTATTCCCATGGACAAAGATGCTCAGGTAAGATTTTGCAAGGCACAGAAATACACTTTTACCTGTTTGCTCTCCTGGTGAGTAAGTGAAGGATTAATGGTGCAGTGAAAGAGAATAACTGAATTGGGGTTATGGATTGCTTAATAAAATCAGATTTGTGCGGCAATTACATTTAATGTTTAATAATATTTACAATGCAATCATTTTGGTGCAGGCTGAATAAGAAGATATATTGAATATGCAAAAAAGCTAAGTGCTACTGTATATATGAATAATATTAATGATTTTCAATATGCTATTTCTTATTCAAGTTAGTTTCAAAGGTATTACCACCCTTTTCTCTACCTCACAATCCTGCCCAAAATTAATACACGGCAGACTATAGATACTGAATTCCATTTTTAGATAAAAAAATAATTTGTCTTTAACCATTACTTAGGTTGTGTTCTATGTTACCTTTTAATTGCTACCAGGTCAGACTCACCCCCACCTATTCTACATGAATAGTACTGTTCTGCCAGATCCAAGTACAAACCTTCGTTTTTTTGGTGTGTGTGTGTGTGTGTGTGTGTGTGTGTGTGTGTGTGTGTTGCTAGGGTTTAAACCCAGGGACAGTCAACCTCTGAACTACACCCCCTGAGCTTTTTAATTTTTTTTTGTTTTGAAACAGGGTCTTGTCTGGTTGCTGAGGTGTCACTAATTTGCTGAGGCTAACCTCAAACCTGTGATCCTCTTGACTCAGTCTTCCAAATACTAGGATTAGAGGTGGGGTCAGATTCATTAATTTTTTATCAAATTTTTGTGTTTATTTTTGTTCTAAAATTGGAAAGATATTAGTAGTCTGATCATTTTGTCTCCTCTGTTATTAAATGTCTAGAGATTCTCAGGATAATGAATATTGGGAAATAATGAAAGTGAACCAAACCATATATTAAGAATTTAATATGGGCTAGTCATTTTATGTATCTTGTTTAATCTTGGAACCTATTATTCTTCCCTGACAGTGTGTTACATATAATTCTCAATAAATATATTTTGAATAAAAGAATGGATGGGGCTGGGCACATGCCTATAATCCAAGTACTTGGAAAATGGATATAGGATGATCATAAGGTTGAGGTCAGCCTCAGTAACTTTGTAAGTCTCTCAGCAATTTAGCCAGGCCCTGTTTCCAAATAAAAATAAAATATCTAAACCCTATCTGAGGGTATAGCTTGGATGTAGAATGACCCTGAGTTCCATCCACAACACCCCAAAAATTAAAAATAAGAAAAATGAATTGACATTCAAGAGATTAAATTAATTACTCAAGGTTCTACAGATTTTAGATGGCATTGTGTTTAACACCCAAGTCTTTCACTTTAAAAGAAAATTGTATGTTGCCTTTATCTCATTACTTCTTTTTTATTTAAGGTTTATATTACTGTGGCAAAATTTACATGACATGTTGCTTTCAGTACTATGTATTTATCTTTTATCTACTTTTAAATGTTCTACTGTATAATCTTTTTTAAGGAAGACTTTGAAAATTGATAGTCTTCTGAAACTTGGATACTTGACACTGTAATATTTTATACTTTTTATTCCCATAAACTTTTTATAATTTTTCATTTATTAATTTATTCATATACTTTATAAATAGTTGTTGAGCATCTATTGTAAGGACGATTCTAGTTCCTGGATGTATTTTATTTACGTCTTTTTTTTTCAAGACATTCTGTCATTTAAACTCTGCTCTCTTAAGTTTTGAGGAATATATAACAAATAACCACATATTCTAAATCATTTATTTCTCTCAATATTTTGAGCATACTGAACACTCAGTTGTTTGCTAAATTACATAATGATATCCTAGGGAAAATGTTAAAGTGTGAGTCAAGGCATAGATCTTGTGTTTAATACCCCTGTCCTTTTAATCAAATTACTCTTCTTTATTAGCCTTAATTTCCTCAACTTGAAATAGGAACAATAATTCCTCTCTCACTAACTCATTGAAGGTAGCTATGAAGATCAATGAGCTTGCGGTATAAGTGTTTTGTATGGTTCTAGAATCAGCAAGTTTATTTTATTTCTTTTATTACCATTGTTGAACATAGAAGCACTATAAAACTTATTTTCAACTTACAGGGAATTTAGTAGCAAACAATAGGAAATGAGTGTACTTTAGTTGATGTCTTTTGAGTTATCTTTAATTTTGTTATATTTTCAACATATTTTCCTAATAGTGATTAGAACTAAAAAGTTTAAGCTGCAAACATGTGACCATAGAAACGTACAGTATTTGGGACCTTTAAAAGTTGTAGAAAAGCTGGACATGGTGGTGGACATTTGTAATCTCAGTAATTGTGAGGCTGAGACAGGAGAATCACAGTTTCAAGGTAAGCCTCAGAAACTTAGTAAGACCCCACTTCAAAATAAAAAATAAAATAGGGCTGGGGTGTATCTCAGAGATAAAATACCCCTGGGTTCAATCCCTAGTGCAAAAAAAAAAAAGTTGTAGAAGAGCCCAAGCTACTACACTCTCATCATATATATATATATATATATATATATATATATATATATATATATTTTTTTTTTTTTTTTAAGAGTGTATGGTTAAGTTGCTGAGGGCCTCCCTAAGTACTAGGTAGTTGCTGAGGCTGGTCAATTTTGTGACCTTCCTGTCTCAGCTTCCCAAGTACTGGAATTTCTGGTGTGTGCCACAGTGCCTGACTCCCCTACAACTTTTTTGGCTCACATTATCAATTTATTTTTTAAAATGTGTATTTCTGAGCCAGGCATGGTGGGACATACCTATAAATCTCAGTAATGAGGCTGAGATAGGAGAATTATAAGTTTGAGGCCAGCCTAAGAAATTTAACAAGACCTTATTTTAAAATAAAATAAATAAATAAATAAATAAATAAATAAATAAATAAATAAATAGGCTAGGTGTATAAGTTTGGGATATAATACTCCTGGGTTCAATCACTAGTACAGGAAAAATAATGTATTTCTCTGCTTTTTGAGGAAAATGGCAGTTTTGCATACATTTATGATCTTTTACCCCACCCTTCATGGTTGTCTCATTATGTAATCCTAAGTATTTGTCTCTGTGGTTAATTTAGTTAACCACAGTTACCATGTTGCATAGTGTAATGCTAATAGTAATGAGATAATGTTCATCTTTCTCCTGTAGACTCTTTTTAGATTGGATGTTACTGGACTGGTTGGACCCCCAAAATGTGCTCAGAGAACTGATATGGAATTATAGAACCTCCTACCTGAAAGGAATGAAATTTTAGCTCTCATTTCATCCTACCCAACCATCTGATATGTAAACCCTGTCTTCAACATTCTAGCCAAACAAGCATCTAACTAATGTTTGAAATCTGCCTCCTTAGGAGGCCCAGTCCATATGTATAACAGTCTTGCTTGTATTAAACCAGATCTTGTCTCCTGAAGTTTCTACCCACTATCTTGAGCCTCAGAGAACAAATCTGCCACCTCTTCCAAATGGCAACCTTTCTGATATGTAGTAATAGTTTTTACAATACTCTGAGTTATCTTTTCTCTATGTTAAACATACTAGTTCCCAGAAGTATTCTTTTTTGATATGACTTCAAGGGTGTTTTTTACTTTTATAGTTACTTTTCACTAAGTAATTCCGAGTCTATCCATGCCCTTTTTTTAAAATATCACTGTATTCAAAACCCTAGAATGAAATGAATGTTAAAAACTACAATGAGTAATAATGATTCTCATAATAGAATTTGACATCAGGTATATTGCCAAGCAGTTTACTTAAACTAATTCATTTAATCCATTACAATATTAATAGATGTGAGGCACTTTTGTCATGATTTGGTCAATGCTAGGATTAAAGCACATTATAGCTACATGAATCACTGCATAAAGTAAAGATTGTACTGAATAAAGAAGAGGTAAAATTTCTCCTGTTATGGATGCCATATTTCTCTTTCTTTCTTTCTTTCTTTCTTTCTTTCTTTCTTTCTTTCTTTCTTTCTTTCTTTCTCTCTCTCTCTTTCTTTCTTTCTTTCATTCTTTCTTTCTTTTTTGGTGGTACTGGGGTTCCTGGAAGCCCTTCTACCTCCGGGCTATACTCCCAGACCTATTATATATATTTTTTTATTTTTGGAAACAGGGTCTCTTAAGCCAGCATGGCTGGCTTCGAAACTGTGTGATCCTCCTGTCTCCGCCTCCCAAGTGCGGGGATTACAAGTGTGCGCCACCACACCTGGCTGGATGTCATATTTCAATGTGCGCATGCATAACAACATATAAGATTTATAACTTACTCCTTGATTCATAATAAGTTGATTACTAGTTAAAATTCCCCAATTTTGTTTATTTTATTTATTTTTTGTTTTTTAGTTTTATTTTTTAAATTTTATTTATATGTAGATCTTATTGAAAATGGTATACATTTAGACTGTGCTTGGTGTACTCTTCCCCCCCTCCATTCCCCTTCCCCTCTCTCCAACAATTAGTGTCCAAGTTGACCATGCTTTTACACATATTCGGGTGCACCTCTTCCATTAATCAACCTCTGTCTTCTTCCTCTACTATTCTCCCATTCTAGCTTTGCTGAGATTTCCCCTCCATTATCTGGAGTCTCTCTGGTATCCCCAGTGCTCCCTAGTTTGGGCATATTAGAGAAAACATATGTCTCTTCTCTTTCTGTGCTTGGCTGATTATACTTAACACTTAACATAATGCTCTCCAGATCTTTACATCTTCTTGCAAATGTCATGATTTTGTTCTTCTTTATAGCTGAATAGTATTCCATTGTGTGTATTTCCTGTAATTTTGCAATCCATTCATCTGTTTATGGAGAGCTAAGTTAGTTCCATATTTTGGCTATTACAAATTGTGCTGCTATGAACATAGGTATGCATATGTTTCTGTAGTTCCCTCATTTCAATACCTTTGGAAAAATACCCAGAAGTGGTAGTGCTGTATCATATGGTGGATCTATTCAGAGTTTTCTAAGGAATCTCCACACTGATCACCATAGTGGCTGAACTAGTTTTCACTCCCACCAACAGTGTAAAAGAGTTCCTCTTTCCCCACATCCTCACCAACATTTGTTGTTATTTGAATTAATTATGCTTATCACTCTGATTGGGGTTAGATGAAATTTGCAAATACCTTATGGCTAATGATGTACAAATATTTTCATGTATCTATTGGCCATTTGTATCTCTTCTTTTGTGAAGTGTCTATTCAATTCATTTGCCCATATCTTGATTGGATAATTTGTTTTACAAGTGTAGAGTCTTTTGAGCATTTTGTATATTCTGGATGCTAGCCCTTTCTCAGAGTGGTGGCTGGTAAAGATCTTCTCCCATTCTGTAGGCTTTTTATTTAGGTTCTTGGTGATTTCCTTTGATGAGAAGAAACTTTTAGTTTGATGCCATCCCACTTATTAATCATTGCTTTAATTACCTGATCTTTGGAGGTCTTGTTGAGAAAGTTACTGCCTGTGCCTATATGTTGGAGTGTTGAGCCTATGCCCTTCTCTAATAACATTAGAGTCTCTGGCCTAATTTCCAAGTCTTTTATCAATCTCGATTTGATTCCTGTGCACAGTGAAAGGTAAGGATGTTGTTCCATCTTTCTACAAATGTACAGCCAGTTCTCTCAGCACCATTTGTTGAAAACGCTGTCTTTTCTCCAGTGTATGAGATTGGCCCTTTGACAAACATTAATTGACTAGGTGACTATAGGTGAGTAGATTTGTTTCTGTATCTTCTATTCTGTTCCACTGATCAGTATGCTTGTTGTCGTGCCAATACCATGCTGTTTTTACTATTGCTCTAGAGTATAATTTGAAGCCTGAGATTGTGATGCCTCCTTCATGGTTCTTATTGCTAAGAATTGCTTTGGCTATTCTGGGTCTTTTCTTTCTCCATATAAAATTCATGACTTATTTTTCTAGGTCTATGAAGAATTTTTTTTGTAATTTGATAGGAATTGCATTGAATCTGTAGCTCAATTTTGGTAAAATGGCCATTTTGATCATATTTCTTCTACCTATCCACGAGCAAGGGAGATCTTTCCATCTTCAAAAGTCTTCTTCAATTTCTTTAATGTTTTATAGTTTTCATTGTAGAGATCTTTTAAATGTTTGGTAGGTTTATTCATAGGTGTTTCATTGGTTTTGAGGTTATCGTGAATGGAATTGTTTATTTCTTTCATTGTGGATTCATTGTTGGCATAAAGAAAAGCAACTAGTTTCTTTAGATTGATTTTATATCCAACAACTTTGCTAAATTGCTTAATCAGATCCAGAAGTCTTTTGATTGATTTTTTTGTTCTCTAGATCATGCCATCTGCAGAAAAGGATAGTTTTTAATTCCTCTTTCAATTTGAATTCATTTGAATTCTTTCTATTGTCTTATTGCGGTGGCAAGAGTCTCAAGGGCTGTATTGAAAAGGAGTGGTGATAGTGGACATCTTTGTCTTGTTTCTGATTTTAGAGGGAATTTTTGCAGTTTTCCCCATTCAATATGATGTTGGCTTTAGGTTTATTGTATGTTGTCTTAAAGATGTTGAAATACGTTCCTTCTATTCCAATTTTATGCAGTATTTATAACATAAATGTGTGTTGGATTTTGTCAAATGATTTTTCAGCATCTATTGATATGATCACATGGTTTTTGTTCTTAGTTCTATTTTTGTGGTGAATAAGATGTATTTATTTGCATGTGTTCCACCAGCCTTGCTTTACTGGGATGAAACCAACTTGGTCGGGGTGTACAATTCTCTTGATATGGTTTTGAATGTGTATAGCTAGTATTTTGTTTAGAACTTTGCATCTATGTTCATCAAGTATATTGGTCTTTAATTTTTCTTTCTTTAGCTATCTTTATTTTGTTTTGGGATTAATGTGTTACTGTTCTCTTATTAGAAATTTGGGAGAATTCTATCTCTTTCAATTTCTTTCCTTTTTTTTTTTTGTGGGTCTGGGGATGGAACCCAGAGGCATTTGACCTTCGAACTACACACCATGCCCAATTTTTTATTCTTTATTTTGAAACAGAATCTCACTGACTTGCGGAGGGCCTCACTATGAGACTGAGGCTGTCCGCGAACCGCAATCCTCAGGTCTCAGCCTCCCAAATGCTGGGATTACAAGTGTATGCCACCACACCAGGGTCTCTTTCAATTTCTAAGAACAAGTTGTAAAGTATTCATATTAGTTCTTCACTGAAGGTTTGTAGAATTTAGCTGGAAAACTATCAGAGTCTGGGCTTTTCTTTGATGGAAGAAGTTTTATTGCTGTTTCTATTTTCTTGCTTGCTATTCATTAGTTTATGCTTGCTATGTACTCTTGGTTCAGTTTAGGTAGGTTATATGTGCTTAGAAATCTATCAGTTTCTTCCATGTTTTCCATTCTATTGGAGTATACATTTTCAAAATAGGTTCCAATAATCCTTTGAATTTCTCAACTGTCTGTGATGTCTCCTTTTTCATTTCTGATTTTAATAATTTGAGTTGATTCTCTGTTTCTTTCGGTTAGGTTGGCCACGGGTTTATCAATCCTATTAAACTTTGCAAAGAACCTGCTTTTTGTTTTATTTGTATTGATTTTGTGTTCTCTATTTCATTTATTTCTGCTCATATTTTAATAATTTTCTGGTTTTTGCTGGCCTTGAGATTAGACTGTTGCAGTTTCTAGGTCCTTGAGTTATGTCATTAGGCTGTTTACTTGGTGACTCTGTTCTTCTTATGTGGGCACTCAGTGCTATAAACTTTCCTCTTAACACCACCTTCAAAGTGTCCCACATATTTTGGTAAGTTGTTTAATTTAATTTATACTGGAAAATTCTTTATTTCTCTCCTAATTTCTGATCTTACTCATTCATCAATCAATAGTGTATCATTCAATCTCCATGTGTTCATTTTTTTTAATTTCCTCTTGTTAATTTCTACTTTAATTCCATTATGGTCTGAAAAGATGCAGGGAATTATATTATATCTTTTGAATTTGCTGGCGCTTGCTTTGTGTCCCAGGTTGTGATCTATTTTGGAGTAATTTCCATTGGTCTCTGAGAAGAATGTTTTTTTTCTGTTTTTCCCAGTTGAAATATTCTGTATATATCTATTAGGTCCATTTGGTTTATAGTTTTCTTTTGTTCTGAAGAGTCTTTACTCAGAGTTGTGTTGAAGTCTCCCAATATTATTGTATTTGGGTATATTTGAGATCTGATATCCAGGAGGGTTTGTTTCACAAATGTGGCTGCACCCACATTTGGGGACTAAATTTTACTATAATTATATCTTCTTGGTGGTGGATTGTTCCTTTTAATAAAAGGACCTGCCTTTGTCTCTTCTGATGTGTTTTAGCTTAAAGTCTGTTTTGGTGGATAGCAGAGTTGCTACCCCTGCATATTTTTGGTCTCCATTGGCATGATAAATATTTTTCCATCCTTTCATTTTCAGTCTGTGAAGGTCTTTGGCTGTAAGGTGAGTTTCTTGCAAACAGCATATATTTATATTATGTATTTTAATCCACATTGCCATTCTATGTCTTTTGATTGGTGATTTCAGTACTTTGACATTCAGAGTTATTATTGAAATATGATTTTTGTTTTATGTCATTTTGTGTTCTAATTTCTGTTTGGTATAATATTATTTCTTCTTCACTTAGATGCCTTACTAATCAACTTCATCTCTTTTCTGGTTCTGTAACTTGCTTCTTTTTTCTTCCTCATGGTTTACTTCTTTAAGTATTTTCTCTATTGTTGGCTTTCAAGTCATGAATTTTTGAGATTATGCTTATCTTGAAACACTTTTGTTTCTTCATTTATTTTCAATAATAATTTTGCTGGATATAGCAGTTTTGGTTAAAAGCTGTTTTCTTCCGGGGTCTGGTTCACATCATACCAGTTTCTCCTGGCATTCATGACTTGGGTTGTGTAGTCTGGAGTAATTTTTATTGTTTTGCCCCTAAATGTCATCTGTTCTCTTGTTCTCACTGCTTTTAAGATTCTTTTCTTGGTCTCTTTGTTGGTCATTTATTAAAAATTTGATATATCAAAGTAAAACAAACAAGTGAAAGAAAAAAACAAAAAAAACCAAAAAGCAATACAAAACAAAATATAAAAAATTGTCCCCCTACTTTACAAATATGGGGAGGGCTTATTTAATATCTGAATGAATGTCTGATCACTGTGGTAGCTTCTTGAGTATGTTCCAATATCCTTATTTGCTCTGTACCCTATTATCAGCTTCTGAAGCTACTTTCTGAGTGTTAGATCCCCTCTCTCACCTCTGACAGCTTTGTGTTTAGGTGTCAGGGTGTCAGAAGTCACTGTTAATGAGTTCTGTGCAAGTCCCCGTTTCTGTGTATTTCTAGCCTGTAGTTTGTGCCTCTGCAGTCTCCACCCTGAGCTCAGGTCTGTGCTTCCCTACCCACAGGCGCTGAGGGCATCCAATTTAGTCTTGGAGCAACCTCCTTTGGCCCTGTGCAGGTACTGCTCCTTGAGCACTTTTTCTGTGTTTGGAGGTTCTGAGTGGATAAGTGGTCTAGCCTGCCATGTCCTGTGGCACACACTGGGTGCATGTTGGGTCCTGTGGCTCATCTAGGCACACACTGTTACCTGGCTTCCCTGATGTGGAGCTCCGGAGAGGTCACTGCTGGGTCCCAAGGCTTTTCTAGGCACACATGGTTACCTGGTCCAGTTCCAGGTCCCTGGAAAGCTTGCTGTGTCACTGTGAGTTTCACTTCTGGTGAGCAAACAGTGTCGCTCAGGTTCTTTGGTCCAGCTTGCTGCTTAAGACGTTGGAGCTCTATGGCCAGTTTCAAACTCTTTTTTTTTCTGAATTTCTTGGGGGTGCCACTCCTGGACTCTCCATTTGGGACAATTGCCCATGATGGCGCTGGAGGCTGGCCTGGTCTGCAGCAGGTCCATCATGTGCTTGAGCTTTTTTGTTGTGGATCTTGCAGTTCAGAGTTACTGAATTCCTTCCACTGTGGTTCCTAGAACTGTTTTGGGTTATGAAATATATTTATTATGTTTATTAAGATGCGGCCTTCTCAGCAGTTAAACTTTGTTTCATCTACTGAGATGTGCTGCGTCCCGCAGTTCCCATTTTGAGTATTCCCCAAATTTTATTTAAATAGACTACTGTTTAGTAATTTCTTCCTTTAATGTCCAGTTGAGTTTTGAAGCTAAGTCAAGGATGAATAAAACTGTACATAACAGTGCTTAGTTGATTATAATTGATCACCCACAGTTCTGCTCTAGATATCTCACCCATCCCATTTCTCTTCTCTGATACAGTTGTCTAGCTTTCTTCTTGGAGCAATTGAATTTGTGCTTGACACTCTCATCCACAGCACCAAATACTACATATTTTCAGTTTAGGTATACATGTGTCACTTACTAATTATTTTGTTTGCCTTTTCTGTTTGCATGCCAAAAGAAGTTTCCCAGGATGGAGGAGAGTAGCTATGGTACCACAATTTTTTTTAGTATTGGGTATGGAACCCATGGGCATTCTACCTCTGAGCTATACCACCAGTTCTATTTTTTATTCTTTATTTTGAAACAGGGACTCACTGAGTTGCAAAGGGCTTCACTAAATAGCTGAGGCTGTCCGTGAACCATGATCCTCCAGTATCAGTGTCCCAAATGCTGGGATTACAAGTGTGCTCTACCATGCCTTGCTTGTTCTAGTTTTATAGAGGTCATCTACTCCATTTTTCCTCTCTGCGAGAAAGATCAAGAACACATACCAATTTGTCATGTTTCATGTAATAGTTGATATTGTTTACATTTCTTTAATTTTTTGTTGCTGCTGTTCTTTAGGATATGCTTTAAAATGATACTGTGCACAGGACTTGCCATCAACATGCTTCTACTTATGTAAAAATTGTTTTTGTTTATTAGTTACAAAATAATATATTCTTTCTTTTCTTTGTAGAATTCAGTTCCTTTTGGGGGGCTGTATCAGTAAAATGAGAAAACTGAAATAAAATGAAGGAAGTACCTTCGTGACTCAAAAACTCCCTTAAATTAAGTGTAATTAATACAATATAACTCACAGTATTCACAAATATTTAAATGGCTTGGTGTGTATTATACATCTCTATTCATACTATATTTAAAATAAACTCCCTGGTTTTGTGTAGAAAAAAATCATTGTTCTTAGAATTTAGAGGACAAACCATTCTGAACACTACTTAGTTGTACATAAATAGCAATCACAGTTGTATTGTTTTGGAATTTTATAGTACATATGTTCTTGTGTCGAAAACTGTAGGTAGATCAGAGAAGTGCTTTTGTATTATTGGTATTGAAAAGGGAGCCTGAGGCCTCACACCTAAACATGTACTCCACATTATGCCCCATCATATTCCGTGAAACCCGAGGACTGCTGGGATCCCCTTGAAATTCATTCACACACCTGCACAATCAGCCAGCAACTTATTCAAAAACAGTCTTTCTGAGAAAGTGCTCAGTTGCTTTCTGTGTCTGAAAAAAAAGCACCTTGTATGAAAAACATCTGGGAGATATCTTAAATCTATTTGTGAATATATTTATGGTGATTAAAAGAAGGCTGAACTGTTTCATTTTCTGATGTGATGTAGATTTTGAAATTATTTTGTTATAGCAACTGGTGTATATAAAGGTAAAATTTCTTACAAAGATTTGTAAGATGTCACATTCCTGCATTTTGTTGTTTTTGTTTTTTTATTTTTATTCACAATGTCTTTCTGTGGGAAGATTTAGTATTTTTTTTTCTGGTGGCACAGGGGTTCCTGGAAGCCCTTATACCTCCGGGCTACACTCCCAGATCTATTTTATCCTTTTTTTTCTATTTTTGGAAGCAGGGTTTATTTAGACAACGTGTCTGGCTTCGAACCTGCGCAATCCTCCTGTCTCTGCCTCCTAAACGCAGGGATTACAAGCGTGTGCCACCATGCCTACCCTGAAGATTTAGTATTTTGAATGTTCTTTTGTTTCTGTGTATTTGGTTTATGGAGTCTTGTGTTCTTAAGGTGGTGAGGCTGACTTTGAAACTAAGTTCCTTTAATCTCAGGCTTCCAAGTACTGAGATTATAGGCATACACTACCATGCCTGGTTTAGAGGCTTGTTTTTAAAGTCTGTTGGACATTACCAATGCAGTTATTAATCTTGGGGTAATTTTTGTCCAGTACTGTGACAATAACTATGAAACTCCTACTTGATGCTATGTGTAATACAGAGATATTTACTCAAACTTTTGGGAACATTAACTGTTTAACCCCAAAGAATTTTCTCTCTGTACTTTTAAGTAGTTCTCTCCTAAGCTCCAGGTAATTTCTTCACATTCAAGGTAATTTCCTCACATTCAAGCACTTATCCATGCTTACCTAAAGAGTTGATGGGATCTTATACAGGTCTTTGTGTGTGTGTGTGTGTGTGTGTGTGTGTGTGTGTGTGTGTGTTCACAGCTCTTTCCATTCTGTATTCTGCCTTGAGTAATCTATCCATGCTTCCCATCCTGGCCTCTAAAATCTTTCTCAATTTGGGGAGGCCACTAGGTTTCACTTGGGTTCTCCCTCTGTATGGTGTAGATTGAAATTTCCTTCCATGCAGTTAGCTGAGACAATGATATGTTTAACTTCTTCATTTCCTTTTTCCAGGGGATTACTAGTTGAACTATTTGATTTTGAATATATGAACATCATGGGTTCATATATATTGTCCAATGTTTTTTGTCATTTCTGCCAGGAATATAACTCCGTTTCCTGTTACTCCATTTTAGTTGAAGTTGCATAAGACATTATTTCATTATTTAATATTTTATTAAGAAAATAATATGAAAATAAACATGAGAAAGAGGGAGGGGAAAGGAAATGGTGTGGGAATTGGGTAAGGGCTAATTGGATGATGCATGCCTTTACCATCTTGTACTTCATTAAGATGTATGAATAATTAAAGACAAAGAAAAAGTCAAAAGACAAATAAAAATATATAATAAAAACATTTATATACACAATTCATATATATGTATATATACACAAACAAGTGTGTGTGTATGTGTGTGTGTGTGTGTGTGTGTGAGAGAGAGAGAGAGAGAGAGAGAGAGAGAGAGAGAGAGAGAGAGAGAGGGAGAGAGAGAGAGAGAGAGAGACTGTGTATTTCTATCATTCTTTCTGCCCTTTGTTCTTTTTTTGTGGTACTGGGGGTGGAACCCAGAGTCTTTCTACCTCTGGGCTACACTCCCAGACATATTTTATATTTTATTTGGAAACAAGGTTTCACTAAGTTGCTGAGAGCCTCACTAAATAGCTGAGGCTGGCTTCCAACCTGTGAAGTCCTCCTGTCTCAGCCTCCCAAGCATGGGGATTAGAAGTGCCTTTTGTTCTTTTAAAGCTCAACTAAAGTTCTGGTCTTCAGGTAAAAATGTGCATCAATGATATACTAACAGAAAAGTTTATATTCATTAAATACATACATATATACATACATACATACATTACATATGTGTCTACATCCAATACATATAAACAATCTATATGCATATTTTACCTAAATGAGATATTAAGCCTTTTCTCTAAATTTGCATTCTTGATTAGCTGTGTATCTTTGATTTCTTTTTACAAATGCTATACGTGTCTACATAATGTTTTCTTTGTCTGCATAGGTATTCATAATATGGATACACCATTTTTATACTTATGTATACTCTACTTATGTTTGTAGAGGGATTTTTACCAGTTTTTCAGTGTTAAAAATGTTGCAGTGAAAAAAATGGTAAATGTATATCATGTACATTAGGGAATTTCCCTCTTCCCCTCCCATCAAAAAAGAATACAATGGCCGGGCGTGGTGGCCCATGCTTGTAATCCCCGCGCTTGGGAGGCGGAAACAGGAGGATCTCGCAGGTTCAAAGCCAGCCGCGCTGGCATAAGAGACCCTGTTTCCAAAAATAAAATAGGTCTGGGAGTGTAACCCAGAGGTAGAAGAACTTCCAGGAACCGCAGTACCACCAAAAAAAAAAAAAAAAAAAAAAAAAAAAAAAGAATACAATGTATCAGAGTTCCCACTTTTCCACTTTCTCACCAGTTGTTTGTGTTTTGAAAGATTGCCATTCTATTTGGAGTTAGGTGAAATCTCAGAATATTTTTTATTTGCATCTCTCTGATTGCTAATGATGTTGAGTATTTTTTCATGCATTTATTGTCCATTTAAATTTCTTCCTTTGTGAAGTGTCTATTTAGTTCACTTTCCCATTTTTTTTTTTTGTGGGATGCTAATACATTGTTGGTGGAATTGCAAATTAGTGCAACCTCTTTGCAAACAGTATGGAGGATCCTCAGAAGAATGGAAACGAACTTACCATAAGATCCAGCAATACCACTTCTGGGTATCTACCCCAAAGAATGGAAAACTACCAAATTAATGTATGCATATCTATGTTCATAGCTGCACAATTCACCATTGCCAAACTATGGAACCAGCCAAGATGTCCATCAACAGATGAATGGATTACAAAACTATGGGATATGTACACAATAGAATTTTACTCAGCAATAAATAAAAGCACAATTTACATCATTTACGGGGAAATAAATGAAACTGGAGGACATTATGCTAAGTGAGATTATTCAGTCACAAAAAATAAATCCAATGCTCTGCCTAATATGCAGAAGCTAGGGAGAAAATGGGTAGGAGGAATTCTAAACGAAAAAGGAGACTCTAAATGAGCAAATAAGGTGACCTACTTGAGGAAGTGGGAGGGGGAAGAGAGAAATTCTATAATGCACATGAAATACTTTAACAATCATATCAATGTCCATCACTAAGCCAAACATGAGCCAAACATGCACCAATAAAAATTAAAAATTACAAAATTAAAAATGATAATAATTTGAAATTCCCAAATAGTGAACATTTTAATCATAAGTTTTTATGCATAAATCTTGCATTTCTGAAGCAAGATTTCTAAAAATAAAATATTCATTTTAAAATGCATATTGCCAAAATTTTCAGAAAATTTTCTGAAAAGTGGCTTGTTTACTTCAAACATTGCATGAATATTTCCTAGTCCTACACTAGGTTTGGAGTCAATCTGATGGAAGATATTGGTCCCCTGTCCTCATTTATATTTATTTAAAATAGTAAAGTTAAACAAATTTTCTAATTCACCTTTAATTATTAATCTGTACATTGCTTATTTATAGCCATTGCCATCTTCTATTGAGTTGTTTACTATTTTTTATTTACATATAAGAAGGTTGTGTATTATTTTTCTATTATACACATTGCAGTTATTTCTTTATAGTCTCTTGTTTATATTTTAACTATATACAGGGAACTATTTTCCATATAGAAGCAGTGCTTGAAAAGAGTCTTCTGAGAAAAAAATAGACCTTTATCTGTATTTTCCCTTTTAGAAAATTCCTTCTCATGCACCAGCTTCTGAACAAAGCATTAAAATGTCAAAGTAGTTTTGAATAAGAGAAAAATAGCCTGTCATTCAGGAGCTAGGCTGAAGTATTATTTTATTTTTTATTTTTTTAATTTATTTTTTATTTTTTATTTTTTATTGGTGCACTGTATTCATACATCATAGTGGGATACAAACTTTTGTAGACATACATGCACACATCGCCCAGTCAGCCCCCACCCGATCCCTACCCCATTCTCTCCCCATCCCTCCCTCCCATGCTTGGCTTAGTGGTTGACATCTAGTATTATAGCAATTTATCCAAAATTAAAAATGATAATCTCACATAATAGTTTCATTTGTCTGATACCAAGCTTTTGATGACTTAAAGATAACATTTCAATATTTCTTTTTACTTTCTTTCTTACCAAGAGAATATTTTTTTTCTATTTTTTTAGGTGAAACTATCATATATTTATATATTTATTTTTCAGAAAAAAAATCTATCCTAATATGGCATATGGACTCTAGATACCCAAAACGATCTTGAAAAAGAACAAAGCTAGAAGATATATATTTTCTGATTTCAAACCATATAAAGCTACAATAATTGAAACAGTGTAGTACTATTCTAAAGGCAGATATATAAACCATTGGAGTTAAATAAAAGCCTAGAGCTAAATTCTTCCCTATATTGTCAAGTTATTTTTGACAAGGTTTCCACGAACATTTGGTGGTGGAAATAATAATCTTTTAAATAAATATTGTTGAAACATAATAATTTCATGGAAAAGAATAAAATTGGACCCTTACCTAATCCCATATACAAATATTAACTCAAAATAGATAAAAGACCTAAATATAAATCTTAAGACTATAAACTTTTAGGAGAAAATCTAGGTCATAAAACCTCACAACACTGAAATTGGCAGTGATTTCTTGGATATGATTTCAATGGCACAGGCAACAGAAGAGTATACAAACTCCCTAAAAAATAAAAAAAATATTGTATATCCAAAGACAATGTAAACAGAGTTAACAGTTACTAATAGAATGGGATAAAATATTTCCAAATGCTATATCTGAAAGTATATTAATATTCCAACTAGAAATCCTAAAAATTAACAACAATAAAGGCAAACAATACCATTTAGAGATAGGTAAAAGACTAACATAAGTAATGAATCTCCACAGATAACAAATCTTAATTGTCTGTTGGATGGAAATGAAGTATTATTTTAATCTAGCACTCACAGACCTTGACATTCTCTTAGCAAACAATATCTGAGAACATGAACATTAAACAATATCTCTAGGTGACTATGGCAAATTGAAACAGAAATAAACCACTCTAAAGTCATGTCTGAACATGTATATGAACATTGAACACATCACAAAAATGAAAAAATATTTTCCTGTTCTCACTAATATAAGTGACTGCAATATTGAATGTAATAGGTAAGTGACCTTACCTATTACAGCTTTACCCTTGCTTTAGTTTACCTTGCAATGAATGAGATGCATTTTTATCCTATTATCAGATCACCTGCACTTTCTGTCAGCATTCAGTCCACAGCAAAATTTGCCTTTGTGCCAGACATGGTTGTGCATGTTTGAAATCCCAGCATTTGGGAGGCTGAGACAGGAGGAAGACATGTTTGTGGCCAGCCTCAGCTACTTAGTGAGGCCCCCTGATATTTAATGAGACACTGTTTCAAACTAAAGAAAAAAAATTAGGGCTGGGGGTGTAGCTTAGAGGTAGAATGCCTCTGGTTTCTATTTCTGGTACCTCAAAATAAAAAAACTTGGCCTTTTAATACTTTCTCAAAATCACCTATTAACAAACCCAACTACTATAATAAGTCTTTTATATTATTTTCTTACTCCCATTCTCCACAGTTCCCTCTAGTGTATATACTCTCAGTGTACTGACAATAAACTCAACTTTGAAATAATAATATGAAAACACTAAAGCTTATAGTAAATATGCTTTTAATTTTGCTTTCTTATTTATTAAACATTCATTTATTTTAATCTATAAATAAATATCACATAGAACATATTTTAATATATGTAGATATCAAGGGAGAGTTAATTTAAGCTAATAATTCACATTCTTAAATTTTTGTGGTGAAAAGACTTGGAGTCTGCTGTCTTAGCAAATTTCAAGAATACAATAATTGTTAAACATGTCATTATGCTGTAAAATAGATTCCCTGTACTTATTCTTCCTTTCTAATTGAAATTTTGTATTATTTGACTCATATCTCTCTAAAACCTATTTTTATTAGAACAAGTTATTTCCTGTGCAATTGAAATTCTTTACTTATTTAAACTTAACTATGTATGAGTCATGTGACAATTAAAACTCTGAGAGATACTGTGTACATTAAGGTAAAGAATAAGCATTTAGTCAGTGTGCAGTCATTGAAAGATTGTTGAGTTTTATGTGAGAAGACCTGAACTTTCACCATTTTGGTAGGACTGTTTTGGGGAAATTTGCAAATTTTTCTAGTTTTGACTTCCTTATCTGTAAATAGGGGCACAAACTCTCACCCGACAGGATTATTTTGAAGATTAAGTGGTATATTATGTATGAAACTTTTTTTAAGCTATAACATGCTTTGAATTGTGAAAGACTTAAAAAGTAATATTATAGCTGAAAGGGATCTGATAGAATGCACACTCCCTTTCTTTATGCTTTGCTTCTCTCTAATACAAACCAATCCAGTAAATAATTTGTGGTAGTTCATAGAATCTTTTAAGCATTTATGCCTCGAAATTCCTCAAACAATTTACATTAATAGTTCCTGAGTATTTATGAGGCTGTAGCTAAATTATAAATGTGCATAAAATATTAGCCAGATTTTTTATATTCAAATTATTTTTGTGGAGTTATTCCCATTATTATTTTTTCTATGTTAACCCTATTTTTTCTAACCAACATTCAGGGTATTATTTCCCTGTGTTTACATTTGATTGAAATTGGATGATATCCTATTGTGTTTCTTCTGCCCTGCAGTATGGGATTTAAAAAATAAAAAATAAAAATAACAATCTTAGCGCCCAAGGTATTTTCTTTGCTCTCTGTTTACGAAATGCTGTTTGCTGGTCAGCTCTTTGTTTTGGTTATTTATTCTTTCTAACATGCCTGACTTCACAAATCACAAAATGGAGGGATAAAAGGATCTTTTGGATTCTGTACTTGCTATGTTGCAAGCTCAGTAACCATATGGAACACAAAAGCCCACGGCCTTAAATATGAAACAGCACCTTGTTGTTTTGCTTTCTCTCTTTGCTTTTTAAACGTGTCTTGTTATCACTGTCAAAGCACAGACTTCATTGCAGAAAGCAATTATGTGTGTATAAAGTGAGTGGTGGCACAAAATTTACCATAAGAATGCATATTTTATGCTATAGGCAAAGGTCATCATCTAGACGTTGTATATAATCAAGAATTTATTGTGAGCCTTCTAAATATTGCTCAGGAATTGATTATACAAATATATTTATATTACTCTTTCTCTATAATATAAGAAATGTTTATTATAGCCATGTTCAAAATGCTTTGGATTATGGAACTGATGTTAAGGTATTGAATGATAAGACAAATGGTTAAGTGAGCCCTTTATTATCTCACTTATCATATATTTTTGATATGTATCTGGTGCCATACTTTATTTTGCATACAAGAATATAATGAGAAAATATTGGACTGCCTTTATAGAACTAACACAAAGTTTCTTTCTAAAATTCCTTTTATTGGTGCATTGTAAGTGTACAGCATCATGAGGTTCAAGGCCATATAAACAAACATGCACACAGGCATTTTTTGTTTCTCTTCAGGTCCCTTCCTGCTGAGGAGGTAGAAAGGAAGTAGGCAGATAGGGAAGAGGCCTCGGTAGAAAAAATTTCCTGAGGGGCAACGAATACTAATTAATTTCCAAGGCTCCTAAAAGAGACCAGCTCTTCCAAGGTTCAGAGATAAGAATGACCAAAGCTTCACAAAACCATCTGTTTACTAATCAACAAACACAGGAGACATCACTGGAGCAAGTCTGACACCCCTACTGAAAGGAGACCCCTCAAAGGACATGCAAATACCCTATGCAAATTTTAAGAACTGCCTCCCAGACTCCAACCAACAGAGGACATGCAGAGATATATAACTCCCTAGACCAGTCACCAGGATGGTTACCCACTCTGGGAACCCCTCCCCGTTGGGGAGCTTTTCTCTCTCTCGTGCAGGTTGCGTTAGCTTTGAGAGAAGATGGAGTGCAATTGAAGGCACTTGATCCGGGATACACTTGGGTACTGACCTGAATGCCTCTGCTGGACATCAAGGCCGACAAGGGCCCCTAGGAGTGACCTGCACTTCTTTTCTGGCAGATTGTGTGGACTTTGGGAGAAAGCAGCTTGCAACTGAAGGTATTTGGCTTGGGCTACCCTTAAGTATTGTCCTGAAGGCAGCTGCTGGACATCAGAGTCCCAACAGCCCTTAGGGGGTGTTCAGCCACTTTTCCCTATTCCCTGCTGTTTCCAATAAACCTTTTACTCCCTTCCTGCTGTCTGCATTGTCATTCTTCACTCCTCGCAGACAAGAATCCAGTAAGGAAATGCCGAGTTTCTTCTCAAGAAATCTTGTTTCACTGCTACCCACCCTTTCCCTACACATAAATGTCAGATTGGTTGTGATACCTTCAGATATGGGCATAGAATCATTTGAACTGTTCCTTTCATCTGTTCTTTTACCCTTCCCATCTTTTTTTCCTTTTCCCCTTCTACTATTCTCTGGTCACTTGATAAAGCATCAAGGAATGCAGAACAACTTGAATATAAATATAGATATATTCTTAGAAAGACATGTTTACTTTTTAGATTGAAATATGACATACTTGATTCAGATATTAATGATTATTTATATAGCTACTGATAATATACCAGTATTAGAAAGAGGCTTCAAAATGTATTAATGTACCAGTATTGGGAAAGATTTTCATTTTTTAAAATATATCTTTAGTAGTAAAAAACAAGCCAGAAGCTTCAAGGAAAGGGCTGCAGATTTCTAGATGCCAAGGGTGATAAGTGAGAGAAAAGAAGCCTAAGGTCTTTTTACATTTCTAAAGAGAGGCAAACTTTCTCAATGATGTGGGAAAATCTCAGACTCCAGATAAGCAACTTAACACATTTTGTAGTGTATCAAAAGGCATGGGGTTATGGGCTGGAGAAAGTGTAGGTCATCTACATATCAAAGACCTGCCACAGAGATCTAGTCAGCTGAGAAGATTGATTATAAGGATACTCTATGTCTAGGAATCTTTGGTGACTTTGTTTAGGATCATCCCACTATGTCACTTTGTGACATTAGTGCTTTACTCTAAGCTCTATCTTTTTCTCTTTCTAATGATGCCATAACAGTTACAACCTGTATTTTTATCTTTATAATAATAAACTCATTTAAATCTTCAGCAAGAGTCCAGACTAGTGCATATCTATCCTAAGTCCAGGATAAAGACCCACGGTTATGGGAATAATCTCCGGGAACCTAACTTAGGTCCTTGGGGATAGTTCCCCAAAAACCATAACAGGTCAAACTGTAACAGATATGACATAGGCATAGGAAATAAAATTTTAAGGGAAGTCTATAACTAATACAATATTTATTTACCCATTAATCTTGCCAACCATATTGCTAGAATATCAGAAAATGTAGAATCTTGTGATAGAAAAATGTTTGCAAATCCAGAGGATTTAGAGGTAATAGTACAGATAAGGAAATTAAACATAAAAGGTTTAAATAATGTCCTCATAGTATCAGACAGTAAATGGTAGAGTTACAAGTAACTTATTTAACCCTCCCAGGAACCTTTTAATGTAGGTACTATTATTGTTTCTATTTTACAAATAAAGAAAATAAGGTTCAGAAGAGGCAAGGAACTTGCCCAAAGTCACACAACTAATAAATATCAGAGCTTGGGTTTGACCCAGGAAGTCTGATTTTAGAATCTCTGCTTATAGCTTTATGCCACTCTGTAACTACAGGAACACCAATAGTCAGTTTTTTGCCTTCTCTCTCAACCTTTCCCATTTTTCTTTTTATTATATGGTGAAAACTCCACATATACACAAATAAAAACACATATAAAATATTATAAACATAGAAATGCCTGTGTGGAGGATATTTTTCTTGCTTCTCAGAGTGCCTACAGAATCATTATTGACAAATGACTCAGACTAGAGAGCAGAGACTGATTTTGTTTTATCATCAGCCAGAAAAAAAGAAGCTTCCTTTAGGCATTCTAAGCATAAGGCAAGATGAATGAGGTGCTAATTAGCTCTAGATCTATCAGCCTGCTGTCCTTTGTTGGGGCCCAAAAGTGAAAGAAGTTAGATTGTACATAACAATATGGTCCACTGGCCTGATTACAAGGTTCCAAGAGGGTTTTTCCAGCATGAGCATATGGACATTTCGCAATATTTACAGAAGGAAATGCAGGCTGATTGGCATATAGTAACTGGTGGCTGCTTATTGAAAAACCTTTTTAACTTCTTTCCAAAGGTATTGCTTACCTTCCACAAAGATATATATTTTTAATTTAAAGGAAACAATTATAAACTTAGCTGTGACTTTTCTAAAGGAAAATGTAGCAAAGAATACCTTTGAAATATAGTTTAGTAGAAATAACATTGGTCTTACAGTCATAAAATATAAGGGTGAGTACTATAGTGCCCTGGTCATTAATTATCCCTTCTACATAAGCAAACCAAACCATCAGGCACCCTGATTTCACTTTAAATTAAAGTGAATTTTACTTTAAAATAATGGCCACAAAATGCAAAGTAAGTCAATATTTCCTGGAATTTTAACTATATATCCTCTCTGAGATCTCATTTTCATACTTTCTTCATAAACTTTATCTATTTATTGCACTATATTGGCATTCAAAGTCATATCCCTCACCAAGAAAAGACATGGAAAGAAACCTGGTTCATCTTTTTAAAAAAATTTATGGTGCTTTGTATTCATATATCTTAATGGGATACAAGATGGTGGAGAAATACATGCACATATCACCCATTTAGCCCTTTAGCAGTTCCCACCCCATTCCTTCCTGTCCCTCCTTCTTATGTTTGGTTTAGTGATTGACATTGATATGTTTATTAAAGTATATCATATGCATTAGAGAGTGGCTGGTTCATCTTTTAATTGTAAATCCAGCTGCATGCTTGCATACTGTCTCTTTTCTCTTACAACTTAAGAAGTGTCCTGTCCCCATCTATAGGAAGTCCCTCCACAGTATCAGTGGATGCCAGTCTCTCCCTTACCCCAGTGTTTATCTCTTTCATTTAAACCATTTTTTATTTACATTATTTTCTCCTTCCCTACTGGCCACTTCTATTAGTGCCCAAATACACTAAAATAGGTTCTATTTAAGAAACAAAATAATAAAAACAAGCAAACACTTCTTTACCTTCCATTTTTAGCATTTTTTAGCATTAACATCTCTCTTTAAGTCACTCCAGATGTTAAACTGTCACTCTACCAATCTTGCCTTTATCAAGGTCATCATCCATGTTTATATTCTCAACTCAATGGATGTTCATCAGTCTTTATCTTATACAATTGGCCACCCCTTCTTTGTTTGAATATTTTCCCTTGTCATTTGTAACATAATATTTAGCGTGCTTTTACTTCTCACTCAACTTTACTGGCTCCTACTTTATTAAACCTATAAATATTGGTCCTAGGTACTACTTTTTCTGCACTCAGTAGATTCCACTCCATCTGCTTCACTGAATTCTTTCTAGTCATGCATCATTTTTATTATCCTTCATACACAGCACTTAACAAAAGATGATAAGAAACCATTTGTAAAGGAATACAGTGGTAGATTAGATTGGGGAGGCTGTTTTTGATAACATTTTCTAGTGCTTAACTCAGGTTTATGGAGGCCTTAAGTGCCAATGATAATTCTTAAACCAGATTATATTTGTGAAAATAAGAACAGAATGTGAGAAATTAAAAAAAAACAATGAGTGTCAGTTAAGACCTTGAATGTTGTAATATTTTAAAGAGAACAGCACCCAAATTAAAAGTGTTGTCAAAATTAAAATGTAGCAATGCAGTGGATAAAGATTTAAAAAGGCTTAACAAGATTTGGTGAAAGCTGAACCTGGTGGCTCACACTTCTTATCCCAGTATTTGGTAGTCTGAGACAGAAGGATCATG